>NW_026962667.1:0-256040 GCF_032445375.1 Bacillus rossius redtenbacheri | reverse complement strand
CAATTAGGCAGGCAATTAGGTAGGAAGGCAGGAAATAAGGTAGGCAATTAGGTAGGCAATTAAGCAGATAATTAGTCAGGCCTTTAGGCAGTTAATTAGGCAGGCAATTAGTCAGGCAATTAGGCAAGTAATTCGGCAGACAATTAGGCAAGCAATTAGGCAGTTAATTAGGCAGGCAATTAGGCAGTAATTAGGCCCCTAATTAGGCAGGCTATTAAGCAGGTAATTAGGCAGGTTATTAAGCAGGCAATTAAGGAGGCAATTATGCAGTTAATAAGGCATGCAATTAGGCAGGTAGGCAATTAGGCATGCAATTAAGCTGTAAAATGGGCGAACATGCAATTTGGCAGGTAATTAGGCAGGCAATTTGGCAGGCAATTAGGCAGGCAATTTGGCAGGCAATTAGGCAGGCATTTAGGCACGCAATTAAGCAGTTAAAAAGGCAAGCAATTATGAAGTCAATTAGGCAGGCAATTAGGCAGAAAGGCAGCCAATTTGGTAGGCAGTTAGATAAACAATTAGGCAGGCAATTAGGCAGGCAATTAGGCAGTTAATTAGGCAGGCAATTATGCAGTTAATTAGGCAAGCAATTAGGCAGGTAGGCAATTAGGCATGCAATTAAGCTGTAAAATGGGCAAGCATGCAATTTGGCAGGTTATTAGGCAGGCAATTTGGCAGGCAATTAGGCAGGCATTTAGGCAGGCAATTAAGCAGTTAATAAGGCAAGCAATTATGAAGTCAATTAGGCAGGCAATTCGGCAGGAAGGCAGCCAATTTGGTAGGCAATTAGATAAACAATTAGGCAGGCAATTAGGCAGTTAATTAGGCAGGCAATTAGGCAGTTAATTAGTCAGGCAATTAGGCAGTTAATTATGCAGGCAATTAGGCAGTTAATTAGATAGGCAAGTAGTCAGGTAATTAGGCACGCAATTAGGTAATTAATTAGGCAGGCAATTAGGCAAACAAATAGGCAGGCATACAATTAGGCAGGCAATTAGGTAGCCAAATAACAGTTAGATAGGCGGGCAATTAGGCAGGCAATTAGGCAGGCAATTAGGCATAAATTAGGCAGGTAATTAGGCAGGCATGCAATTAGGCATTCAGGCAATTAGGCAGGCAGGTAATTAGGCAGGCAGGCAATTAGGCAGGTAGGCGATAAGGCAGGCAATTAAGCAGGAAATTAGGCAAGTTGGCAATTAGGCAGGCAATTAGGTAGGCAATTAAGCAGGCAATTAGGCAGGCACTATGGCTATTAATTAGACAGGCAATTAGGCAGGCAATTAGGCAGTTATAACGCAGGCAATTAGGCAGGCAATTAGGCAGTTATTTGAGCAGGCAATTAGGCAGTTAATTGAGCAGGCAAATAGGCAGTTAATTGAGCAGGCAATTAGGCAGGCAATGAGGCAATATATTAAGCAGTTAATTAGGCAGGCAGGCAATTTGGCAGGTAATTAGGCAGGCAATTAGGCAGGCTATCAGGCAGGCAATTAGGCAGTTAATAAAGCAGTTAATAAGGCAGATAATTAGGCAGATAATTAGGCATTAAAATTGGCAGGCTTTTAAGCAGGCAAATAGGCAGTTAATTAGGCAGGCAATTAGGCAGTAAATTAGGCAGGAAATTAGGCGGGCAGGCAATTAGGCAGGCAGGCAATTAGGCAGGCAGGTAATTAGGTAGGCAATTAGGCAGTTAATTAGGCAAGCAAGCAATTTGGCAGGTAATTATGCAGGCATTAAGGCAAGCAATTAAGCAGGCAATTAGGCAGTTAATTAGGCAGGCAATTAGTCAGTTAATAAGGCAGGCAATTAAAAGTCAATTAGGCAGGCAAGCAATTAGGCAGGAAATTAGGCAGTTAATTAGGCAGGCAATTAATCAGATAATTAGGCAGGCAATTAGGCAGGCAATTAGGCAGGCAATTAGGCAGTTAATAAGGCAAGCAATTTTGAAGTCAATTAGGCAGGCAATTAGGCAGGAAGGCAGGCAATTAGGTAGGCAATTAGGTAAACAATTAGGCAGGCAATTAGGCAGTTAATTAGACCCTAGTTAGGCAGGCTATTAAGCAGATAATTAGGCAGGCAGGCAATTAGGCAGGCAAATAAGTAGTTCATTAGGCAAGCTGGCAATTTTTAGGTAATTAGGCAGGCAATTAGGCAGGCAATTAGGCAGGCAATAAGGCAGTTTATTAGGCAGACAATTAGGCAGTTAATTAGGCAGGCAAGTAGGCAGGTAATTAGGCACGCAATTAGGTAGTTAATTAGGCAAGCAATTAGGCAGTAAATTAGGCAGTCAATTAGGCAGGCATTTAGTCAGTTAATTAGGCAGGCAATTAGGCAGACAATTAGCAGGCAATTAGGCAGAAAGGAAGGCAATTAGACAGGCAATTTGGTAGGCAATTAGGCAGGCTAGCAATTAGGCAGGCAGTAAGGCAGTTAATTAGGCAGGTAATTAGGCAAATAGTTAGGCAGGCAATTAGGCAGTGAATTAGGCAGGCAATTAGGCAGGCAATGAGGCAGGCAATTAAGCAGGCACTTAGGCAGGCAATAAGGCAGATAATTAGGCAAACAATTATCAGGGAATTAGGCAGGCAATTAGGCAGGCAATTAGGCAGGCAATTAAGCAGGCAATTTGGCAGGTACTTAGGCAGGCAATTAGGCAGACAATTATGAAGTCAATTAGGCAATCAATTAGGTAGGAAGGCAGGAAATAAGATAGGCAATTAGGTAGGCAATTAGGCAGATAATTAGGCAGGCAATTAGGCAGGCAATTAAACAGGCAATTAGGCAGATAATTCGGAAGACAATAAGGCAAGCAATTAGGCAGTTAATTATCCAGGCAATTAGGCAGTAATTAGGCCCCTAATTAGGCAGGCTATTAAGCAGGTAATTAGGCAGGTAATAAAGCAGGCAATAAGGCAGGCAAATAGGCAGGTAATTAGACAGACAATTAGGCATTAAATAAGGCAGATATTTAAGCAGGAAATTGGGCAGGCAATTTGGCAGGCAATTAGGCAGGCAGACAATTAGGCAGGCAATTAGGCAGGCCATTAGGCAGGCAATTAGGCAGGTAATTAGGCAGGCAATTAGGCAGTTAATTAGGCAGGCAATTAGGCAGGCAATGAGGCAGGCAATTAAGCAGTTAATTAGGCAGTTAATAAGGCAGGCAATTAGGCAATTAATTAGGCAGGCAAATAAGCAGGGAATTAAGCAGTTAATTAGGCATGCAATAAGACAGATGATTAGGCAGGCAATTAGGCAGGCAATAAGGCAAGCAATTAAGCAGGCAATTAAGAAGGCAATTATGCAGTAATTAGGCAAGAAATAAGGCAAGCAGGCAATTAGGCATGCAATTAAGCTTAAATTGGGCAAGCATGCAATTTTGCAGGTAATTAGGCAGGCAATAAGGCAAGCAATTAGGCAGACAATTAAGAAGGCAATTAGGCAGTTAATTAGGCAAGCAATTAGAAGGCAAGCAATAAGGCAGGCAGGTAATTAGGCAGGCAATTAAGCAGTTAGTTAGGCAGGCAAGCAATTTGGCAGGTAATTAGGCAGGCAATAAGGCAAGCAATTAGCAGGCTATTAAGTAGGCAATTAGGCAGTTAATTAAGCAAGCAATTTGGCAGGCAGGCAATTAGGCAAACAGGCAATTAGGCATGCAATTAGGCAGGCATTTAAGCAGTTAAAAGGCAGGCAATTATGAAGTCAATTAGACAGGCAATTAGGCAGCAAGGCAGGCAATTAGGTAGGCAATTAGGTGAACAATCAGGGAGGCAATTATGCAGGCAATTAGGCAGTTAATTAAGCAGGCAATTAGGCAGTTTATAAGGCAGGCAATTATGAAGTCAATTAGGCAGGCAATTATGCAGGAAGGCAGGCAATTAGGTAGGCAATTAGGCGGGCAAGAAATTAGGCAAGCAGTAAGGCAGTTAATTAGGCTGGCAAATAGGCAGTTATTTGAGCAGGCAATTAGGCAGTTAATTGAACAGGCAATTAGGCAGGCAATTAGGCAGGTAATTAGGCAAGCAGGCAATTAGGCATGCAATTAAGCAGTTAATTGGACAAGCAGGCAATTTAGCAGGTAATAAGGCAGGCAATTAGGCAGGCAATTAGGCAGGCAATTAAGCAGGCAATTAGGCAGGCAATAAGGCAGGCAATTATACAGTTGATTAGGCAGGCAATTAGGCAGTTAATTAAACAGGCAATTAGGCAGTTAATTAAGCAGGCAATCAGGCAGTTAAAAAGGCAGGCAATTATGAAGTCAACTAGGCAGGCAATTAAGCAGGAAGGCAGGCATTTAGGTAGGCAATTAGGAAGGCAATTAGGCAGACAATTAGGTAAGCAATTCGGTAGGCAATTAGACAGGCAAGCAATTAGGCAGGCAATTAGGCAGGCAATTAGGCAGGCAATTAGGCAGGCAATAAGGCAGGCAATAAGGCAGATGATTAGGCAAGCAATAAGCAGGCAATTAGGAGAGCAAATAGAAAGGCAATTAGGCAGGCAATTAAACAGGCAATTTGGCAGGTAATAAGGCAGGCAATTAGGCAAGCAGCAAGACAGTTAATTAGGCAGTTAATTAGGCAGGCAATTAGGCAGTTAATTAGGCAGTTAATTAGGCAGGCAATTAGGCAGTTAATTAGGCAAGCAATTAAGCAGGCAATTAGGCAGTTAATTAGGCAGGCAATTAAGCAGGTAATTAAGCAGTTAATTAGGCAAGCAATTAAGCAGGCAAGCAATAAGGCAGGCAGGTAATTAGGCAGGCAATTAAGCAGTTAATTAGGCAGGCAAGCAATTTGGCAGGTAATTAGGCAGGCAATAAGGCAAGCAATTAGGCAGACAATTAAGGAGGCAATTAGGCAGTTAATTAGGCAAGCAATTAGGCAGGCAAACAATAAGGCAGGCAGGTATTTAGGCAGGCAATTAAGCAGTTAGTTAGGCAGGCAAGCAATTTGGCAGGTAATTAGGCAGGCAGTAAGGCAAGCAATTAAGCAGGCAATTAAGGAGGCAATTATGCAGTTAATTAGGCAAGCAATTAGGCAGGTAGGCAATTAGGCATGCAATTAAGCTGTAAAATGGGCAAGCATGCAATTTGTCAGGTAATTAGGCAGGCAATTTGGCGGGCAATTAGGCAGGCATTTAGGCAGGCAATTAAGCAGTTAATAAGGCAAGCAATTATGAAGTCAATTAGAAAGGCAATTAGGCAGGAAGGCAGCCAATTTGGTAGGCAATTAGATAAACAATTAGGCAGCCAATTAGGCAGTTAATTAGGCAGGTAATTAGACAGTTAATTAGGCAGGCAATTAGGCAGTTAATTATGCAGGCAATTAGGCAGTTAATTAGACAGGCAAGTAGGCAGGTAATTAGGCACACAATTAGGTAATTTATTATGCAGGCAATTAGGCAAACAAATAGGCAGGCATACAATTAGGCAGGCAATTAGGTAGCCAAATAGGCAGTAAGATAGGCGGGCAATTAGGCAGGCAATTAGGCAGTAAATTTGGCAGGTAATTAGGCAGGCATGCAATTAGGCATGCAGGCAATTAGGCAGGCAGGTAATTAGGCAGGCAGGTAATTAGGCAGGCAGGCAATTAGGCAGGCAGGCAATAAGGCAGGTAGGCAATAAGGCAGGCAATTAATCAGGCAATTAAGCAGGAAATTAGGCAAGTTGGCAATTAGGCAGGCAATTAGGTAGGCAATTAAGCAGGCAATTAGGCAGGCACTAAGGCTATTAATTAGACAGGCAATAAGGCAGGCAATTAGGCAGTTAATAACGCAGGAAATTAGGCTGGCAATTAGGCAGTTATATGAGCAGGCAATTAGGCAGTTAATTGAGCAGGCAATTAGGCAGGCAATGAGGCAATATATTAAGCAGTTTATTAGGCAGGCAGGCAGGCAATTTGGCAGGTAATTAGGCAGGCAATTAGGCAGGTTATCAGGCAGGCAATTAGGCAGTTAATAAAGCAGTTAATAAGGCAGGCAATTAGGCAGAGAATTAGGCAGGCAAATTGGCAGGCTTTTAAGCAGGCAATTAGGCAGTTAATTAGGCAGACAAAAAGGCAGGCAATTAGGCAGTAAATAAGGCAGGAAATTAGGCAGGCAGGAAATTAGGCGGGCAGGCAATTAGGCAGGCAGGCAATTGGGCAGGCAGGTAATTAGGTAGGCAATTAGGCAGTTAATTAGGCAAGCAGGCAATTAGGCATGCAATTAAGCAGTTAATTGGGCAAACAGGCAATTAAGCAGGTAATAAGGCAGGCAATAAGGCAGGCAATTATGCAGTTGATTAGCCAGGCAATTAGCAGTTAAAAAGACTGGCATTTATAAAGTCAATTAGGCAGGCAATTAGGCAGGAAGGCAGGCAATTAGGTAGGCAATTTGGTAGGTATTTAGGCAGGCAAGCAGTTAGGCAGGCAGTAAGGCAGTTAATTAGGCAGGCAATTAGGCAGATAATTAGGCAAGCAGGCAATTAGGCATGCAATTAAGCAGTTAATTGGGCGAACAGGCAATTAAGCAGGTAATAAGGCAGGCAATTAGGCAGGCAATTAGGCAGGCAATTAGGCAGGCAATTAGGGAGGCAATAAGGCAGGCAATTATGCAGTTGATTAGCCAGGCAATTAGCAGTTAAAAAGGCTGGCATTTATTAAGTCAATTAGGCAGGCTTTTAGGCAGCAAGGCAGGCAATTAGGTAGGCAATTTGGAAGGCAATTAGACAGGCAAGCAATTTGGCAGGCAGTAAGGCAGTTAATTAGGCTGGCAATTAAACAGTTAATTGTGCATGCAGTTAGGCAGTTGATTGAGCAGGCTATTAGGCAGTTAATAAGGCAGGCAATTACGAAGTCAATTAGGCAGGTAATTTGGCAGGAAGGCAGGCATTTAGGTAGGCAATTAGGAAGGCAATTAGGCAGGCAATTAGGTAGGCAATTTGGTAGGCAATTAGGCAGGCAAGCAATTAGGCAGGCAGTAAGGAAGTTAATTAGGCAGGTAATTAGGCAGGCAATTAGGCAGGCAATTTAGCAGATAATTAGGCAAGCAATTAGGCAGGCAATTAGGCAGGTAATTAGGCAGGCAATTAAGCAGGCAATTTGGCAGGTAATTAGGCAGGCAATTAGGCAGGCAAATAGGCAGGCAATTAGACAGCCAATTAGGCAGGCAATTAGGCAGGCAATAAACCAGGAAATTTGGCAGTTAATTATGTAGGCAATTGGGCAGTTAATAAGGCAGGCAATTATGAAATCAATTAGGCAGGCAATTAGGCAGGAAGGCAGGCAATTAGGTAGGCAATTAGGAAGGCAATTAATAAGGCAAGCAATTAGGCAGGCAGTTAGGCAGTTAATTAGGCAGGCAATTAGGCAGATAATTAGGTAAGCAGGCAATTAGGCAGGCAGGCAATTTGGCAGGTAGGCAATTAGGCAGGGTATAAGGCAGGCAATTAGGCAGTTAATTAAGCAGGTAATTAGGCTGTTAATAAGGCAAGCAATTAAGCAGGCATGCAATAAGGCAGGCAGGTAATTAGGCAGGCAATTAAGCAGTTAATTAGGCAGGCAAGCAATTTGGCAGGTTATTAGGCACGTAATAAGGCAAGCAATTAAGCAGGCAATTAAGGAGGCAATTATGCAGTTAATTAGGTTAGCATTTAGGCAGGCACACAATTAGGCAGGCAATTAGGCATGCAATTAAGCAGTCAATTGGGCAAGCATGCAATTTGGCAGGTTATTAGGCAGGCAATTTGGCAGGCAATTAGGCAGGCAATTAGGCAGGAAATTAGGCATTTAATTAGGAAGATAATTAGGCAGGAAATTAGGCAGGCAATTAGGCAGGCAATTAACCAGACAGGCAATAAGGCAGGCAATTAGGCAGGTAATTAGGCAGGCAATAAGGCAGGCAAATAGGCAGGCAATTAGACAGCCAATTAGGCAGGCAATTAGGCATTTAATTAGGCAGGCAATTAGGCAGGCAATTAGGCAGGCAATTAGTCAGACTGACAATAAGGCAGGCAATTAGGCAAGCAATTAGGCAGGCAATTAAGCAGTTAATTAGGCAGGCAAGCAATTTGGCAGGTTATTAGGCACGTAATAAGGCAAGCAATTAAGCATGCAATTAAGGAGGCAATTATGCAGTTAAATAGGCAAGCAATTAGGCAGGCAGGCAATTAGGCAGGCAAGCAATTAGGCATGCAATTAAGCAGTAAATTGGACAAGCATGCAATTTGGCAGGTAATTAGGCAGGTAATTAGGCAGGCAATTAGGCAGTTAATAAGGCAGGCAATAATGAAGTCAATTAGGCAGGCTATTAGGCATGAAAGATGCCAATTAGGTAGGCAATTAGGCAGGCAGTAAGGCAGTTAAATAGGCAGGCAATTAGGCAGATGATTAGGCAAGCAGGCAATTAGGCATGCAATTAAGCAGTTAATTGGGCAAGCAGGCAATTTGGCAGGTAATTAGGCAGGCAATTAGGCAGACAATTAGGCAGGCAATAAAGCAGGCAATTAGGCAGTTAATAAGGCAGGCAATTATGCAGTTAATTAGGCAGGCAATTAGCAGTTAATAAGGCAGCCAATTATGAAGTCAATTAGGCAGGCAATTAGGCAGTTAATTAGGCAGGCAATAAGGCAGGCAATTAGGCAGTTAATTAAGCAGGCAATTAGGCAGTTAAGTAGGCAGGCGGTTATGAAGTCAATTAGGCAGGCAATTATGCAGGAAGGCAGGAAATTAGGTAGGCTATTAGGAAGGCAATTAGGCAGGCAAGCAATAAGGCAAGCAGTAAGGCAGTTAATTAGGCAGGCAATCAGGCAGTTAATTAGGCAGGCAATTAAGCAGGCAATTAGGCAGTTAATTAAGCAAGCAATTAAGCAGGCAATTAGGCAAGAAATTAGGCCGGCAATTAAGCAGGCAATTAGGCAGTTAATTAGGCAAGCAATTAAGCAGGCAAGCAATAAGGCAGGCAGGTAATTAGGCAGGCAATTAAGCAGTTAATTAGGCAGGCAAGCAATTTGGCAGGTAATTAGGCAGGCAATAAGGCAAGCAATTAAGCAGGCAATTAGGCAGGCAATGAGGCAGGCAAAAAAGCAGGCAATTAGGAAGGCAGTAAGGCAGATAATTAGGCAAGCAATTAGGCAGGCTAATTAAGCAGGCAATTTCGCAGGTAATTAGGCAGGCAATTAGGCAGGCATTTATGCATGCAATTAGGCAGGCAATTAGGCAGGCAATAATGCAGGCAATCAGGCAGTTAATATGGCAGGCAATTATGAAGTCAATTAGGCAGGCAATTAGGTAGGAAGGCAGGAAATAAGGTAGGCAATTAGGTAGGCAATTAAGCAGATAATTAGTCAGGCCTTTAGGCAGTTAATTAGGCAGGCAATTAGTCAGGCAATTAGGCAGGTAATTCGGCAGACAATTAGGCAAGCAATTAGGCAGTTAATTAGGCAGGCAATTAGGCAGTAATTAGGCCCCTAATTAGGCAGGCTATTAAGCAGGTAATTAGGCAGGTTATTAAGCAGGCAATTAAGGAGGCAATTATGCAGTTAATAAGGCATGCAATTAGGCAGGTAGGCAATTAGGCATGCAATTAAGCTGTAAAATGGGCGAACATGCAATTTGGCAGGTAATTAGGCAGGCAATTTGGCAGGCAATTAGGCAGGCATTTAGGCACGCAATTAAGCAGTTAAAAAGGCAAGCAATTATGAAGTCAATTAGGCAGGCAATTAGGCAGAAAGGCAGCCAATTTGGTAGGCAGTTAGATAAACAATTAGGCAGGCAATTAGGCAGGCAATTAGGCAGTTAATTAGGCAGGCAATTATGCAGTTAATTAGGCAAGCAATTAGGCAGGTAGGCAATTAGGCATGCAATTAAGCTGTAAAATGGGCGAACATGCAATTTGGCAGGTAATTAGGCAGGCAATTTGGCAGGCAATTAGGCAGGCATTTAGGCACGCAATTAAGCAGTTAAAAAGGCAAGCAATTATGAAGTCAATTAGGCAGGCAATTAGGCAGAAAGGCAGCCAATTTGGTAGGCAGTTATATAAACAATTAGGCAGGCAATTAGGCAGGCAATTAGGCAGTTAATTAGGCAGGCAATTATGCAGTTAATTAGGCAAGCAATTAGGCAGGCTAATTAAGCAGGCAATTTCGCAGGTAATTAGGCAGGCAATTAGGCAGGCATTTATGCATGCAATTAGGCAGGCAATTAGGCAGGCAATAAGGCAGGCAATCAGGCAGTTAATATGGCAGGCAATTATGAAGTCAATTAGGCAGGCAATTAGGTAGGAAGGCAGGAAATAAGGTAGGCAATTAGGTAGGCAATTAAGCAGATAATTAGTCAGGCCTTTAGGCAGTTAATTAGGCAGGCAATTAGTCAGGCAATTAGGCAGGTAATTCGGCAGACAATTAGGCAAGCAATTAGGCAGTTAATTAGGCAGGCAATTAGGCAGTAATTAGGCCCCTAATTAGGCAGGCTATTAAGCAGGTAATTAGGCAGGTTATTAAGCAGGCAATTAAGGAGGCAATTATGCAGTTAATAAGGAATGCAATTAGGCAGGTAGGCAATTAGGCATGCAATTAAGCTGTAAAATGGGCGAACATGCAATTTGGCAGGTAATTAGGCAGGCAATTTGGCAGGCAATTAGGCAGGCATTTAGGCACGCAATTAAGCAGTTAAAAAGGCAAGCAATTATGAAGTCAATTAGGCAGGCAATTAGGCAGAAAGGCAGCCAATTTGGTAGGCAGTTAGATAAACAATTAGGCAGGCAATTAGGCAGTTAATTAGGCAGGCAATTAGGCAGTTAATTAGTCAGGCAATTAGGCAGTTAATTATGCAGGCAATTAGGCAGTTAATTAGATAGGCAAGTAGTCAGGTAATTAGGCACGCAATTAGGTAATTAATTAGGCAGGCAATTAGGCAAACAAATAGGCAGGCATACAATTAGGCAGGCAATTAGGTAGCCAAATAACAGTTAGATAGGCGGGCAATTAGGCAGGCAATTAGGCAGGCAATTAGGCATAAATTAGGCAGGTAATTAGGCAGGCATGCAATTAGGCATTCAGGCAATTAGGCAGGCAGGTAATTAGGCAGGCAGGCAATTAGGCAGGTAGGCGATAAGGCAGGCAATTAAGCAGGAAATTAGGCAAGTTGGCAATTAGGCAGGCAATTAGGTAGGCAATTAAGCAGGCAATTAGGCAGGCACTATGGCTATTAATTAGACAGGCAATTAGGCAGGCAATTAGGCAGTTAATAACGCAGGCAATTAGGCAGGCAATTAGGCAGTTATTTGAGCAGGCAATTAGGCAGTTAATTGAGCAGGCAATTAGGCAGTTAATTGAGCAGGCAATTAGGCAGGCAATGAGGCAATATATTAAGCAGTTAATTAGGCAGGCAGGCAATTTGGCAGGTAATTAGGCAGGCAATTAGGCAGGCTATCAGGCAGGCAATTAGGCAGTTAATAAAGCAGTTAATAAGGCAGATAATTAGGCAGATAATTAGGCAGTCAAATTGGCAGGCTTTTAAGCAGGCAAATAGGCAGTTAATTAGGCAGGCAATTAGGCAGTAAATTAGGCAGGAAATTAGGCGGGCAGGCAATTAGGCAGGCAGGCAATTAGGCAGGCAGGTAATTAGGTAGGCAATTAGGCAGTTAATTAGGCAAGCAAGCAATTTGGCAGGTAATTAGGCAGGCATTAAGGCAAGCAATTAAGCAGGCAATTAGGCAGTTAATTAGGCAGGCAATTAGTCAGTTAATAAGGCAGGCAATTAAAAGTCAATTAGGCAGGCAAGCAATTAGGCAGAAAATTAGGCAGTTAATTAGGCAGGCAATTAATCAGATAATTAGGCAGGCAATTAGGCAGGCAATTAGGCAGGCAATTAGGCAGTTAATAAGGCAAGCAATTTTGAAGTCAATTAGGCAGGCAATTAGGCAGGAAGGCAGGCAATTAGGTAGGCAATTAGGTAAACAATTAGGCAGGCAATTAGGCAGTTAATTAGACCCTAGTTAGGCAGGCTATTAAGCAGATAATTAGGCAGGCAGGCAATTAGGCAGGCAAATAAGTAGTTCATTAGGCAACCTGGCAATTTTTAGGTAATTAGGCAGGCAATTAGGCAGGCAATTAGGCAGGCAATAAGGCAGTTTATTAGGCAGACAATTAGGCAGTTAATTAGGCAGGCAAGTAGGCAGGTAATTAGGCACGCAATTAGGTAGTTAATTAGGCAAGCAATTAGGCAGTAAATTAGGCAGTCAATTAGGCAGGCATTTAGTCAGTTAATTAGGCAGGCAATTAGGCAGACAATTAGCAGGCAATTAGGCAGAAAGGAAGGCAATTAGACAGGCAATTTGGTAGGCAATTAGGCAGGCAAGCAATTAGGCAGGCAGTAAGGCAGTTAATTAGGCAGGTAATTAGGCAAATAGTTAGGCAGGCAATTAGGCAGTGAATTAGGCAGGCAATTAGGCAGGCAATGAGGCAGGCAATTAAGCAGGCACTTAGGCAGGCAATAAGGCAGATAATTAGGCAAACAATTAGGCAGGCAATTAGGCAGGCAATTAGGCAGGCAATTAGGCAGGCAATTAAGCAGGCAATTTGGCAGGTACTTAGGCAGGCAATTAGGCAGGCAATTATGAAGTCAATTAGGCAATCAATTAGGTAGGAAGGCAGGAAATAAGATAGGCAATTAGGTAGGCAATTAGGCAGATAATTAGGCAGGCAATTAGGCAGGCAATTAAACAGGCAATTAGGCAGATAATTCGGAAGACAATAAGGCAAGCAATTAGGCAGTTAATTATCCAGGCAATTAGGCAGTAATTAGGCCCCTAATTAGGCAGGCTATTAAGCAGGTAATTAGGCAGGTAATAAAGCAGGCAATAAGGGCAGGCAAATAGGCAGGTAATTAGACAGACAATTAGGCATTAAATAAGGCAGATATTTAAGCAGGAAATTGGGCAGGCAATTTGGCAGGCAATTAGGCAGGCAGACAATTAGGCAGGCAATTAGGCAGGCAATTAGGCAGGCAATTAGGCAGGTAATTAGGCAGGCAATTAGGCAGTTAATTAGGCAGGCAATTAGGCAGGCAATGAGGCAGGCAATTAAGCAGTTAATTAGGCAGTTAATAAGGCAGGCAATTAGCAATTAATTAGGCAGGCAAATAAGCAGGGAATTAAGCAGTTAATTAGGCATGCAATAAGACAGATGATTAGGCAGGCAATTAGGCAGGCAATAAGGCAAGCAATTAAGCAGGCAATTAAGAAGGCAATTATGCAGTAATTAGGCAAGAAATAAGGCAAGCAGGCAATTAGGCATGCAATTAAGCTTAAATTGGGCAAGCATGCAATTTGGCAGGTAATTAGGCAGGCAATAAGGCAAGCAATTAGGCAGACAATTAAGAAGGCAATTAGGCAGTTAATTAGGCAAGCAATTAGAAGGCAAGCAATAAGGCAGGCAGGTAATTAGGCAGGCAATTAAGCAGTTAGTTAGGCAGGCAAGCAATTTGGCAGGTAATTAGGCAGGCAATAAGGCAAGCAATTAGCAGGCTATTAAGTAGGCAATTAGGCAGTTAATTAAGCAAGCAATTTGGCAGGCAGGCAATTAGGCAAACAGGCAATTAGGCATGCAATTAAGCAGTTAATTGGGCAAGTAGGCAATTTGGCAGGTAATTAGGCAGGCAAAATAGCAGGCAATAAGGCATGCAATTAGGCAGGCATTTAAGCAGTTAAAAGGCAGGCAATTATGAAGTCAATTAGACAGGCAATTAGGCAGCAAGGCAGGCAATTAGATAGGCAATTAGGTGAACAATCAGGGAGGCAATTATGCAGGCAATTAGGCAGTTAATTAAGCAGGCAATTAGGCAGTTTATAAGGCAGGCAATTATGAAGTCAATTAGGCAGGCAATTATGCAGGAAGGCAGGCAATTAGGTAGGCAATTAGGCGGGAAAGAAATTAGGCAAGCAGTAAGGCAGTTAATTAGGCAGTTAATTAAGCAGGCAATTAGGCAGTTTATAAGGCAGGCAATTATGAAGTCAATTAGGCAGGCAATTATGCAGGAAGGCAGGCAATTAGGTAGGCAATTAGGCGGGCAAGAAATTAGGCAAGCAGTAAGGCAGTTAATTAGGCAGTTAATTAGGCAGGCAGGCAATTAGGCAGGTAGGCAATTAGGCATGCAATTAAGCAGTTAATTTGGCAAGCAGGTAATTTGGCAGGTAATTAGGCAGTTAATAAGGCAGGCAATTATGAAGTCAATTCGGCAGTCAATTAGGCAGGAAGTCAGGCAATTTGGTAGGCAATTAGGTAAACAATTAGGCAGGCTATTAGGCAGGCAATTAGGCAGGCAATTAAGCAGACAATTAGTCAGGCAATAAGGCAGGCAACTAGGCAGTTAATTAGACAGTCAATAAGGCATTTATCAAGGCAGGCAATTATGAAGTCAATTAGGCAGGCTATTAGGCAGGAAGGCAGCCAATTAGGTAGGCAATTAGGTAGGCAATTAGGCAGGCAAGCAGTTAGGCAGGCAGTAAGGCAGTTAATTAGGCTGGCAAATAGGCAGTTATTTGAGCAGGCAATTAGGCAGTTAATTGAACAGGCAATTAGGCAGGCAATTAGGCAGGTAATTAGGCAAGCAGGCAATTAGGCATGCAATTAAGCAGTTAATTGGACAAGCAGGCAATTTAGCAGGTAATAAGGCAGGCAATTAGGCAGGCAATTAGGCAGGCAATTAAGCAGGCAATTAGGCAGGCAATAAGGCAGGCAATTATACAGTTGATTAGGCAGGCAATTAGGCAGTTAATTAAACAGGCAATTAGGCAGTTAATTAAGCAGGCAATCAGGCAGTTAAAAAGGCAGGCAATTATGAAGTCAACTAGGCAGGCAATTAAGCAGGAAGGCAGGCATTTAGGTAGGCAATTAGGAAGGCAATTAGGCAGACAATTAGGTAAGCAATTCGGTAGGCAATTAGACAGGCAAGCAATTAGGCAGGCAATTAGGCAGGCAATTAGGCAGGCAATTAGGCAGGCAATAAGGCAGGCAATAAGGCAGATGATTAGGCAAGCAATAAGCAGGCAATTAGGAGAGCAAATAGAAAGGCAATTAGGCAGGCAATTAAACAGGCAATTTGGCAGGTAATAAGGCAGGCAATTAGGCAAGCAGCAAGACAGTTAATTAGGCAGTTAATTAGGCAGGCAATTAGGCAGTTAATTAGGCAGTTAATTAGGCAGGCAATTAGGCAGTTAATTAGGCAAGCAATTAAGCAGGCAATTAGGCAGTTAATTAGGCAGGCAATTAAGCAGGTAATTAAGCAGTTAATTAGGCAAGCAATTAAGCAGGCAAGCAATAAGGCAGGCAGGTAATTAGGCAGGCAATTAAGCAGTTAATTAGGCAGGCAAGCAATTTGGCAGGTAATTAGGCAGGCAATAAGGCAAGCAATTAGGCAGACAATTAAGGAGGCAATTAGGCAGTTAATTAGGCAAGCAATTAGGCAGGCAAACAATAAGGCAGGCAGGTATTTAGGCAGGAAATTAAGCAGTTAGTTAGGCAGGCAAGCAATTTGGCAGGTAATTAGGCAGGCAGTAAGGCAAGCAATTAAGCAGGCAATTAAGGAGGCAATTATGCAGTTAATTAGGCAAGCAATTAGGCAGGTAGGCAATTAGGCATGCAATTAAGCTGTAAAATGGGCAAGCATGCAATTTGTCAGGTAATTAGGCAGGCAATTTGGCGGGCAATTAGGGAGGCATTTAGGCAGGCAATTAAGCAGTTAATAAGGCAAGCAATTATGAAGTCAATTAGAAAGGCAATTAGGCAGGAAGGCAGCCAATTTGGTAGGCAATTAGATAAACAATTAGGCAGCCAATTAGGCAGTTAATTAGGCAGGTAATTAGACAGTTAATTAGGCAGGCAATTAGGCAGTTAATTATGCAGGCAATTAGGCAGTTAATTAGACAGGCAAGTAGGCAGGTAATTAGGCACACAATTAGGTAATTTATTATGCAGGCAATTAGGCAAACAAATAGGCAGGCATACAATTAGGCAGGCAATTAGGTAGCCAAATAGGCAGTAAGATAGGCGGGCAATTAGGCAGGCAATTAGGCAGTAAATTTGGCAGGTAATTAGGCAGGCATGCAATTAGGCATGCAGGCAATTAGGCAGGCAGGTAATTAGGCAGGCAGGTAATTAGGCAGGCAGGCAATTAGGCAGGCAGGCAATAAGGCAGGTAGGCAATAAGGCAGGCAATTAATCAGGCAATTAAGCAGGAAATTAGGCAAGTTGGCAATTAGGCAGGCAATTAGGTAGGCAATTAAGCAGGCAATTAGGCAGGCACTAAGGCTATTAATTAGACAGGCAATAAGGCAGGCAATTAGGCAGTTAATAACGCAGGAAATTAGGCTGGCAATTAGGCAGTTATATGAGCAGGCAATTAGGCAGTTAATTGAGCAGGCAATTAGGCAGGCAATGAGGCAATATATTAAGCAGTTTATTAGGCAGGCAGGCAATTTGGCAGGTAATTAGGCAGGCAATTAGGCAGGCTATCAGGCAGGCAATTAGGCCGTTAATAAGGCAGGCAATTAGGCAGAGAATTAGGCAGTCAAATTGGCAGGCTTTTAAGCAGGCAATTAGGCAGTAATTAGGCAGGCAAAAAGGCAGGCAATTAGGCATGCAATTAAGCAGTCAATTGGGCAAGCATGCAATTTGGCAGGTTATTAGGCAGGCAATTTGGCAGGTAATTAGGCAGGCAATTAGGCAGGAAATTAGGCATTTAATTAGGCAGATAATTAGGCAGGAAATTAGGCAGGCAATTAGTCAGACAGACAATAAGGCAGGCAATTAGGCAGGTAATTAGGCAGGCAATAAGGCAGGCAAATAGGCAGGCAATTAGACAGCCAATTAGGCAGGCAATTAGGCAGGAAATTAGGCAGGCAATTAGTCAGACAGACAATAAGGCAGGCAATTAGGCAGGTAATTAGGCAGGCAATAAGGCAGGCAATAAGGCAGGCAAATAGGCAGGCAATTAGACAGCCAATTAGGCAGGCAATTAGGCATTTAATCAGGCAGATAATTAGGCAGGAAATTAGGTAGGCAATTAGGCAGGCAATTAGTCAGACAGACTATTAGGCAGGCAATTAGGCAGGCAATTAGGCAGGTAATAAGGCAAGCAATTAGGCAGACAATTAAGGAGGCAATCAGGCAGTTAATTAGGCAAGCAATTAGGCAGGCAATTAGGCAGGTAATTAAGCAGGCAAAAAGGCAGGCAAATAGGCAGGCAATTAGACAGCCAATTAGGAATTTAATAAGGCAGGCAATAAGGCAGGCAAATAATCAGGCAATTAGACAGCCAATTAGGCAGACAATTAGACATTTAATTAGGCAGATAATTAGGCAGGAAATAAAGCAGGAATTTAGGCAGGCAATTAGGCAGGCATTTAGGCCGGTAATTAGGCAGGCTATTGGCAGGCAATTAGGCAGGCAATTAGGCAGTTAATTAGGCAGGCAATTAGTCAGATAATTAGGCAGGCAATTAGGCAGGCAATTAGGCAGGCAATTAGGCAGTTAATAAGGCAAGCAATTTTGAAGTCAATTAGGCAGGCAATTAGGCAGGAAGGCAGGCAATTAGGAAGGCAATTAGGTAAACAATTAGGCAGGCAATTAGGCAGTTAATTAGACCCTAGTTAGGCAGGCTATTAAGCAGGTAAATAGGCAGGCAGGCAATTAGGCAGGCAAATAAGTAGTTCATTAGGCAAGCTGGCAATTTTTAGGTAATTAGGCAGGCAATTAGGCAGGCAATTAGGCAGGCAATAAGGCAGTTTATTAGGCAGACAAATAGGCAGTTAATTAGGCAGGCAAGTAGGCAGGTAATTAGGCACGCAATTAGGTAGTTAATTAGGCAAGCAATTAGGCAGTAAATTAGGCAGTCAATTAGGCAGGCATTTAGTCAGTTAATTAGGCAGGCAATTAGGCAGACAATTAGCAGGCAATTAGGCAGAAAGGAAGGCAATTAGACAGGCAATTTGGTAGGCAATTAGGCAGGCAAGCAATTAGGCAGGCAGTAAGGCAGTTAATTAGGCAGGTAATTAGGCTAATAGTTTGGCAGGCAATTAGGCAGTGAATTAGGCTGGCAATTAGGCAGGCAATGAGGCAGGCAATTAAGCAGGCAATTAGGCAGGCAATAAGGCAGATAATTAGGCAAGCAATTAGGCAGGCAATTAGGCAGGCAATTAGGCAGGCAATTAGGCAGGCAATTAGGCAGGCAATTAAGCAGGCAATTTGGCAGGTACTTTGGCAGGCAATTAGGCAGGCAATTATGAATTCAATTAGGCAATCAATTAGGTAGGAAGGCAGGAAATAAGATAGGCAATTAGGTAGGCAATTAGGCAGATAATTAGGCAGGCAATTAGGCAGGCATTTAAACAGGCAATTAGGCAGATAATTCGGAAAACAATAAGGCAAGCAATTAGGCAGTTAATTAGGCAGGCAAAAAGGCAGTAATTAGGCCCCTAATTAGGCAGGCTATTAAGCAGGTAATTAGGCAGGTAATAAAGCAGGCAATAAGGCAGGCAAATAGGCAGGTAATTAGACGACAATTAGGCATTTAATAAGGCAGATATTTAAGCAGGAAATTGGGCAGGCAATTTGGCAGGCAATTAGGCAGGCAGACAATTAGGCAGGCAATTAGGCAGGCCATTAGGCAGGCAATTAGGCAGGTAATTAGGCAGGCAATTAGGCAGTTATTAGGCCCCTAATTAGGCAGGCTATTAAGCAGGTAATTAGGCAGGTAATAAAGCAGGCAATAAGGCAGGCAAATAGGCAGGTAATTAGACAGACAATTAGGCATTTAATTAGGCAGATATTTAAGCAGGAAATTGGGCAGGCAATTTGGCAGGCAATTAGGCAGGCAGACAATTAGGCAGGCAATTAGGCAGGCCATTAGGCAGGCAATTAGGCAGGTAATTAGGCAGGCAATTAGGCAGGCAAGCAATTAGGCAGGCAATTAGATAGTTCTTTAGGCAGGCAATTAGGCAGTTAATTAGGCCCCTAATAGGCAGGCTATTAAGCAGGTAATTAGGCAGGCAATTAAGCAGTTTATTAGGCAAGCAGGCAATTTGGCAGGTAATTAGGCAGGCAATTAGGCAGTCAAATAGGCAGGCAATTAGGCAGTCAAATAGGCAGGCAATTAGGCAGTTAATTAGGCAGGCAATTAGGCAGTTAATTAGGCAGGCAATTAGGCAGTTGGCTGTTTGATGTTTGTGGTTTGCCGGATATCGGTTTGCGGTTTACGAATTGCAGTTTTCAGTTCGCAATTAGCACCACGCAGTTCGTAGTTAGCAGTTTACAGTTCGCAGGTTGCAGTGAGCAGTTTGCTGTTCGCATTTCGCTTTTCGCACATCGCAGTTCTAAGAATGCAGTTTGCAGTTCGCAATTTGTAGTTCGCAAATTGCAGTTTGCAGTTTGCAGTGCGTAGTTCTTAGTTTGCAGTTCACAGTTTTCTGTTCGCCAGTTCTTAGTTTGCAATTCGCAGTTTACTGTTCAGAGTTCGTAGTTTCGCTTTTTTCAGTTTGCAGTTCGCAGTTGGGAGTTTGCAGTTTGTAGTTTGTTGTTTAAATTATGTTCTTTGCGGATTGCTGTTCGCATTTGCAGATTGTAGTTTTGCAGTTCGCCGTTTACAGTTCGCTGTTCGACGTCATCTATCGCCGTTTGCGTTTTTCGGTCTGCAGTTTGCGGATTGCGGTTTTAGTTTTGTGGTTTGCAGTTGGCAGTTTGCTTTAATCAGTTTGCAGTTCGCAATATGAAGTTCGTAGTTTGAATTTTACAGTTTGCAATTTGCACATTGCAGGTCGCAGTTTAGAGTTCACAGTTTGCAGTTTGCAATTTGCCATTAGCAGTTTTCAGTTTTCGGTTTGCGTTTTGCGGTTTGCAGTTAGCATTAGACAGTTTGCAGTTTGCAGTTCGTAGTTTGCGGTAAACGGTTTTTGATTTTTGTTTGCGGATTGCCATTTGCTGTTCGCAGTTTGAAGTTTCCATTTCCCAGTTCGCAGTTTGAGGTTAACAGTTCGCAGTTCGCAGATCCCAAACTTCCGCATACGGTTTTCAGTTTGCGGTTTGCATTTGCAGTTTGCAGTTCGTATTTTGTATTTCGCTGTTCGCAATTCGCAAATCTTTGAGGTTAGTGGTTTGCGGTTCGCTGTTTGCTGTTCACAGTTTTCATTTCGCAATTGGCAGTTTGCAGTTCGCAGTTTTAATCGTTGTTTGAAGTTTGCTGTTCGCAAATCGCAAATTGCCCTTTGCGGATTACGGTGTTCGGTTTGCGGTTTTAGGTTTGTAGTTTGCGGATTGCCGTTTGCAGTTCGCATTTGCAGTTCCCTGGTTTGCAGTTCGCATTTGCAGTTCGTGGTTTGCAGTTCGCAGTTTTTCATTTCGCAGTATGCTGTTCGCAGTTCTCAAATAAGCATTTGTGGTTTTGTGGTTTGCAGTTTGAAGTTTTACAGTTTGGGATTTGCAGCTCTTAATTCGCTGTTCGCAGTTCGCAGTTTGCACTTCACAGTTTGCAGTTCGCAGTTTGCAGTTCACCATGTTACAGTCATAAGTTTGTCGTTCGCAGGTTGCAGTTCGCAGTTTGCAGGGTGCAGTTCGGAGTTTGCTGTGCGCAGTTAGTAGGTATATATTTCGCAGTTTGCCGTTCGCAGATTGCAGTTGCAGTTTGCAGTTTGCAGTTAGGTGTTTACAGTTTGCAGTTTTCAGTTCGCAGTTTGCAGTTGCAGTTGTCAGTTTGCAGTTTGCAGTTATTACTTTGTAGTTTACGGTTTGTGGTTTGCGGTTTGCAGGTAGCAATTTGTATTTGGCAGTTCGCCGGTAATTATCAGCATTTTGTAGTTCGCGGTTTGCAGGTTTTTGTTTGCAGTTAGCCGTTTGTAGTTCGCAGTTCGCAGTTTTAAAATCGCGGTTCACAGTTTGCTGGTTTCAGTTCGCAGTTTGCAGTTCGCAGTTTGCAGTTAGCCGTTTGTAGTTCGCAGTTCGCAGTTTTAAAATCGCGGTTCACAGTTCGCTGGTTTCAGTTCGCAGTTTGAATATCGCAGTTTGCAGTTGGCAGTTCGAAGTTTCCCGTTCGCAGTTTGCTGTTTGAAGTTTGTGGTTTGCGATTTCGGTTTGCAGTTAGTTAGCAGTGTGATGTTCGTAGTTCGCAGTTTGCAAATTGCCGTTTGCAATTTGCGGATTGCGAAATGCAATTTCTAGTTTTCTTTTTGTAATTTAAATTTTGCAGTTTGCAATTCGCAGTTTGCTGTATAAAGCTTGCGGTATGTGGTTTGTGGGTTGTGGTATGTATTTCAGGCAATTAGTCAGACAAGCAATTAGGCAGGCAATTAGGCAGTTAATTAGGCAGGCAAATAGGCAGATAATTAGGCAGATAATTAGGCAGGCAATTAAGCAGGCAATTAAGCAGTTAATTAAGCAGGCAATTATGCAGTAAATAAGGCAGGCAATTAAAAGTCAATTAGGCAGGCAAGCAATTAGGCAGGCAATTAATCAGATAATTAGGCAGGCAATTAGGCATGCAATAAAGCAGGCAATTATGCAGGTAAATAGGCAAGCAATTAGGCAGGCAGGCAATTAGGCAGGCAAGCAATTAGGCATGCAATTAAGCAGTAAATTGGGCAAGCATGCAATTTGGCAGGTAATTAGGCAGTTAATAAGCAGGCAATTATGCAGTTAATTAGGCAGGCAATTAGCAGTTAATAAGGCAGGCAATTATGAAGTCAATTAGGCAGGCAATTAGGCAGTTAATTAGGCAGGCAATAAGGCAGGCAATTAGGCAGTTAATTAAGCAGGCAATTAGGCAGTTAAGTAGGCAGGCGGTTATGAAGTCAATTAGGCAGGCAATTATGCAGGAAGGCAGGAAATTAGGTAGGCTATTAGGAAGGCAATTAGGCAGGCAAGCAATAAGGCAAGCAGTAAGGCAGTTAATTAGGCAGGCAATTAGGCAGTTAATTAGGCAGGCAATTAAGCAGGCAATTAGGCAGTTAATTAAGCAAGCAATTAAGCAGGCAATTAGGCAAGAAATTAGGCCGGCAATTAAGCAGGCAATTAGGCAGTTAATTAGGCAAGCAATTAAGCAGGCAAGCAATAAGGCAGGCAGGTAATTAGGCAGGCAATTAAGCAGTTAATTAGGCAGGCAAGCAATTTGGCAGGTAATTAGGCAGGCAATAAGGCAAGTAATTAAGCAGGCAATTAGGCAGGCAATGAGGCAGGCAAATAAGCAGGCAATTAGGAAGGCAGTAAGGCAGATAATTAGGCAAGCAATTAGGCAGGCAATTAAGCAGGCAATTTCGCAGGTAATTAGGCAGGCAATTAGGCAGGCAATTATGCATGCAATTAGGCAGGCAATTAGGCAGGCAATAAGGCAGGCAATCAGGCAGTTAATAAGGCAGGCAATTATGAAGTCAATTAGGCAGGCAATTAGGTAGGAAGGCAGGAAATAAGGTAGGCAATTAGGTAGGCAATTAAGCAGATAATTAGTCAGGCAATTAGGCAGTTAATTAGGCAGGCAATTAGTCAGGCAATTAGGCAGGTAATACGGCAGACAATTAGGCAAGCAATTAGGCAGTTAATTATGCAGGCAATTAGGCAGTAATTAGGCCCCTAATTAGGCAGGCTATTAAGCAGGTAATTAGGCAGGTTATTAAGCAGGCAATTAAGGAGGCAATTATGCAGTTTATAAGGCAAGCAATTAGGCAGGTAGGCAATTAGGCATGCAATTAAGCTGTAAAATGGGCAAGCATGCAATTTGGCAGGTAATTAGGCAGGCAATTTGGCAGGCAATTAGGCAGGCATTTAGGCACGCAATTAAGCAGTTAAAAAGGCAAGCAATTATGAAGTCAATTAGGCAGGCAATTAGGCAGAAAGGCAGCCAATTTGGTAGGCAGTTAGATAAACAATTAGGCAGGCAATTAGGCAGGCAATTAGGCAGTTAATTAGGCAGGCAATTATGCAGTTAATTAGGCAAGCAAATAGGCAGGTAGGCAATTAGGCATGCAATTAAGCTGTAAAATGGGCAAGCATGCAATTTGGCAGGTAATTAGGCAGGCAATTTGGATGGCAATTAGGCAGGCATTTAGGCAGGCAATTAAGCAGTTAATAAGGCAAGCAATTATGAAGTCAATTAGGCAGGCAATTAGGCAGGAAGGCAGCCAATTTGGTAGGCAATTAGATAAACAATTAGGCAGGCAATTAGGCAGTTAATTAGGCAGGCAATTAGGTAGTTAATTAGTCAGGCAATTAGGCAGTTAACTATGCAGGCAATTAGGCAGTTAATTAGATAGGCAAGTAGTCAGGTAATTAGGCACGCAATTAGGTAATTAATTAGGCAGGCAATTAGGCAAACAAATAGGCAGGCATACAATTAGGCAGGCAATTAGGTAGCCAAATAACAGTTAGATAGGCGTCAATTAGGCAGGCAATTAGGCAGGCAATTAGGCATAAATTAGGCAGGTAATTAGGCAGGCATGCAATTAGGCATTCAGGCAATTACGCAGGCAGGTAATTAGGCAGGCAGGCAATTAGGCAGGTAGGCAATAAGGCAGGCAAATAAGCAGGAAATTAGGCAAGTTGGCAATTAGGTAGGCAATTAAGCAGGCAATTAGGCAGGCACTATGGCTATTAATTAGACAGGCAATTAGGCAGGCAATAAGGCAGGCAATTAGGCAGTTAATAACGCAGGCAATTAGGCAGGCAATTAGGCAGATATTTGAGCAGGCAATTAGGCAGTTAATTGAGCAGGCAATTAGGCAGACAATGAGGCAATATATTAAGCAGTTAATTAGGCAGGCAGGCAATTTGGCAGGTAATTAGGCAGGCAATTAGGCAGGCTATCAGGCAGGCAATTAGGCAGTTAATAAAGCAGTTAATAAGGCAGATAATAAGGCAGATAATTAGGCAGTCAAATTGGCAGGCTTTTAAGCAGGCAAATAGGCAGTTAATTAGGCAGGCAATTAGGCAGTAAATTAGGCAGGAAATTAGGCGGGCAGGCAATTAGGCAGGCAGGCAATTAGGCAGGCAGGTAATCAGGTAGGCAATTAGGCAGTTAATTAGGCAAGCAAGCAATTTGGCAGGTAATTAGGCAGGCATTAAGGCAAGCAATTAAGCAGGCAATTAGGCAGTTAATTAGGCAGGCAATTAGTTAGTTAATAAGGCAGGCAATTAAAAGTCAATTAGGCAGGCAAGCAATTAGGCAGGCAATTAGGCAGTTAGTTAGGCAGGCAATTAATCAGATAATTATGCAGGCAATTAGTCAAGCAATTAAGCAGGCGATTAAAGAGGCATTTATGCAGTTAATTAGGCAAGCAATTAGGCAGGCAGGCAATTAGGCAGGCAAGCAATTAGGCATGCAATATGGCAGTAAATTGGGCAAGCATGCAATTTGGCAGGTAATTAGGCAGGCAATTAGGCAATTAGGCAGGCAATTAGGCAGTTAATAAGGCAAGCAATTTTGAAGTCAATTAGGCAGGCAATTAGGCAGGAAGGCAGGCAATTAGGTAGGCAATTAGGTAAACAATTAGGCAGGCAATTAGGCAGTTAATTAGACCCTAGTTAGGCAGGCTATTTAGCAGGTAATTAGGCAGGCAGGCAATTAGGCAGGCAAATAAGTAGTTC
This sequence comes from Bacillus rossius redtenbacheri, assembly GCF_032445375.1. Taxonomy (NCBI): domain Eukaryota; kingdom Metazoa; phylum Arthropoda; class Insecta; order Phasmatodea; family Bacillidae; genus Bacillus; species Bacillus rossius. Next base: position 231,451 of record NW_026962667.1, on the reverse strand, counting down.
ATTAGGCAAGCTGGCAATTTTTAGGTAATTAGGCAGGCAATTAGACAGGCAATTAGGCAGGCAATAAGGCAGTTTATTAGGCAGACAATTAGGCAGGTAATTAGGCACGCAATTAGGTAGTTAATAAGGCAAACAATTAGGCAGTCAATTAGGCAGGCATTTAGTCAGTTAATTAGGCAGGCAATTAGGCAGACAATTAGCAGGCAATTAGGCAGAAAGGAAGGCAATTAGACAGGCAATTTGGTAGGCAATTAGGCAGGCAGTAAGGCAGTTAATTAGGCAGGTAATTAGGCAAATAATTAGGCAGGCAATTAGGCAGTGAATTAGGCAGGCAATTAGGCAGGCAATGAGGCAGGCAATTAAAAAGGCAATTAGGCAGGCAATAAGGCAGATAATTAGGCAAGCAATTAGGCAGGCAATTAGGCAGGCAATTAGGCAGGCAATTAGGCAGGCAATTAAGCAGGCAATTTGGCAGGTACTTAGGCAGGCAATTAGGCAGGCAATTATGAAGTCAATTAGGCAATCAATTAGGTAGGAAGGCAGGAAATAAGATAGGCAATTAGGTAGGCAATTAGGCAGATAATTAGGCAGGCAATTAGGCAGGCAATTAAACAGGCAATTAGGCAGATAATTCGGAAGACAATAAGGCAAGCAATTAGGCAGTTAATTAGGCAGGCAATTAGGCAGTAATTAGGCCCCTAATTAGGCAGGCTATTAAGCAGGTAATTAGGCAGGTAATTAAGCAGGCAATAAGGCAGGCAAATAGGCAGGTAATTAGACAGACAATTAGGCATTTAATAAGGCAGATATTTAAGCAGGAAATTGGGCAGGCAATTAGGCAGGCAATTAGGCAGGCAGACAATTAGGCAGGCAATTAGGCAGGCCATTAGGAAGGCAATTAGGCAGGTAATTAGGCAGGCAATTAGGCAGTTAATTAGGCAGGCAATTAGGCAGGCAATGAGGCAGGCAATTAAGCAGTTAATTAGGCAGTTAATAAGGCAGGCAATTAGGCAATTAATTAGGCAGGCAAATAAGCAGGGAATTAAGCAGTTAATTAGGCATGCAATAAGACAGATGATTAGGCAGGCAATTAGGCAGGCAATAAGGCAAGCAATTAAGCAGGCAATTATGGAGGCAATTAGGCAGTTAATTCGGCAAGAAATAAGGCAAGCAGGCAATTAGGCATGCAATTAAGCTTAAATTGGGCAAGCATGCAATTTGGCAGGTAATTAGGCAGGCAATAAGGCAAGCAATTAGGCAGACAATTAAGAAGGCAATTAGGCAGTTAATTAGGCAAGCAATTAGAAGGCAAGCAATAAGGCAGGCAGGTAATTAGGCAGGCAATTAAGCAGTTAGTTAGGCAGGCAAGCAATTTGGCAGGTAATTAGGCAGGCAATAAGGCAAGCAATTAGCAGGCTATTAAGTAGGCAATTAGGCAGTTAATTAGCAAGCAATTTGGCAGGCAGGCAATTAGGCAAACAGGCAATTAGGCATGCAATTAAGCAGTTAATTGGGCAAGTAGGCAATCTGGCAGGTAATTAGGCAGGCAAAATAGCAGGCAATAAGGCATGCAATTAGGCAGGCATTTAAGCAGTTAAAAAGGCAGGCAATTATGAAGTCAATTAGACAGGCAATTAGGCAGGAAGGCAGGCAATTAGGTAGGCAATTAGGTGAACAATTAGGGAGGCAATTATGCAGGCAATTAGGCAGTTAATTAAGCAGGCAATTAGGCAGTTTATAAGGCAGGCAATTATGAAGTCAATTAGGCAGGCAATTATGCAGGAAGGCAGGCAATTAGGTAGGCAATTAGGCAGGCAAGAAATTAGGCAAGCAGTAAGGAAGTTAATTAGGCAGTTAATTAGGCAGGTAATTAGGCAGGCAATTAGGCAGGCTATAAGGCAGTTAATAAAGCAGTTAATAAGGCAGGCAATTAGGCAGGCAATTAGGCAGTTTATTAAGCAGGCAATTAGGCAGTTAATAAGGCAAGGAATTATGAAGTCAATTAGGCAGGCAATTAGGCAGGAAGTCAGGCATTTAGGTAGGCAATTAGGAAGGCAATTAGGCAGGCAATTAAGCAGGCAATTAGGCAGGCAATAAGGTAGGCAATTAGGCAGTTAATAAGGCGGGCAATTAGGTAGGCAATTAGGCAGGCAATAAGGCAGGCAATAAGGCAAGCAATTAAGCAGGCAAGTAGACAGGCAATTAGGCAGGTTATTAAGCAGGCAATAAGGCAGTTAATTATGCAAGCAATTAAGCAGGCAAGCAATAAGGCAGGCAGGAAATTAGGCAGGCAATTAAGCAGTTAATTAGGCAGGCAAGTCATTTAGCAAGTAATTAGGCAGGCAATAAGGCAAACAATTAAGCAGGCAATTAGGCAGTTAATTAGGCAAGCAATTAGGCAGGCAGGCAATTAGGCAGGCAGGCAATTAGGCAGGTAGGCAATTAGGCATGCAATTAAGCAGTTAATTTGGCAAGCAGGTAATTTTACAGGTAATTGGCAGTTAATAAGGCAGGCAATTAGGCAGGAAGTCAGGCAATTTGGTAGGCAATTAGGTAAACAATTAGGCAGGCTATTAAGCAGGCAATTAGGCAGGCAATTAAGCAGACAATTAGTCAGGCAATAAGGCAGGCAATTAGGCAGTTAATTAGACAGTCAATAGGGCATTTTTCAAGGCAGGCAATTATGAAGTCAATTAGGCAGGCTATTAGGCAGGAAGGCAGCCAATTAGGTAGGCAATTAGGTAGGCAATTAGGCAGGCAAGCAGTTAGGCAGGCAGTAGGGCAGTTAATTAGGCTGGCAAATAGGCAGTTATTTGAGCAGGCAATTAGGCAGTTAATTAAACAGGCAATTAGGCAGTTAATTAAGCAGGCAATTAGGCAGTTAAAAAGGCAGGCAATTATGAAGTCAACTAGGCAGGCAATTAGGCATGCTATTAAGCAGGCAATTAGGCAGGCAATTAAGCAGACAATTAGTCAGGCAATAAGGCAGGCAATTAGGCAGTTAATTAGGCATGCAGGCAATTAGGCATGCAATTAAGCAGTTAATTGGGCAAACAGGCAATTAAGCAGGTAATAAGGCAGGCAATAAGGCAGGCAATTATGCAGTTGATTAGCCAGGCAAATTAGCAGTTAAAAAGACTGGCATTTATGAAGTCAATTAGGCAGGCAATTAGGCAGGAAGGCAGGCAATTAGGTAGGCAATTTGGTAGGCATTTAGGCAGGCAAGCAGTTAGGCAGGCAGTAAAGCAGTTAATTAGGCAGGCAATTAGGCAGATAATTAGGCAAGCAGGCATTTAGGCATGCAATTAAGCAGTTAATTGGGCAAACAGGCAATTAAGCAGGTAATAAGGCAGGCAATTAGGCAGGCAATTAGGCAGGCAATTAGGCAGGCAATTAAACAGGCAATAAGGCAGGCAATTATGCAGTTGATTAGGCAGGCAATTAGCAGTTAAAAAGGCTGGCATTTATGAAGTCAATTAGGCAGGCAATTAGGCAGCAAGGCAGGCAATTAGGTAGGCAATTTGGTAGGCAATTAGACAGGCAAGCAATTTGGCAGGCAGTAAGGCAGTTATTAGGCTGGCAATTAAACAGTTAATTGAGCATGCAGTTAGGCAGTTGATTGAGCAGGCTATTAGGCAGTTAATAAGGCAGGCAATTACGAAGTCAATTTGGCAGGTAATTTGGCAGGAAGGCAGGCATTTAGGTAGGCAATTAGGAAGGCAATTAGGCAGGCAATTAGGTAGGTAATTTGGTAGGCAATTAAGCAGTCAATTGGGCAAGCATGCAATTTGGCAGGTTATTAGGCAGGCAATTTGGCAGGCAATTAGGCAGGCAATTAGGCAGGAAATTAGGCATTTAATTAGGCAGACAATTAGGCAGGAAATTAGGCAGGCAATTATTCAGACAGACAATAAGGCAGGCAATTAGGCAGGTAATTAGGCAGGCAATAAGGCAGGCAAATAGGCAGGCAATTAGATAGCCAATTAGGCAGGCAATTAGGCATTTAATCAGGCAGATAATTAAACAGGCAATTAGGCAGGCAATTAGGCAGGCAATTAGTCAGACAGACTATTAGGCAGGCAATTAGGCAGGCAATTAGGCAGGTAATAAGGCAAGCAATTAGGCAGACAATTAAGGAGGCAATCAGGCAGTTATTTAGGCAAGCAATTAGGCAGGCAATTAGGCAGGTAATTAAGCAGGCAATAAGGCAGGCAAATAGGCAGGAAATTAGACAGCCAATTAGGCATTTAATAAGGCAGGCAATAAGGCAGGCAAATAATCAGGCAATTAGACAGCCAATTAGGCAGACAATTAGGCATTTAATTAGGCAGATAATTAGGCAGGAAATAAAGCAGGAATTTAGGCAGGCAATTAGGCAGGCATTTAGGCAGGTAATTAGGCAGGCTATTGGCAGGCAATTAGGCAGGCAATTAGGCAGGAAAATAGTGAGCAGACAATTAGGCAGGCAATCTGGCAGGCAATTAGGCAGTTAATTAGGCAGGAAATTAAGCAGGGAATTAAGCATTTAATTAGGCAGGCAATAAGACAGATAATTAAACAGGCAAATAGGCAGGCAATAAGGCAATTAATTAGGCAGGCAATTAGGCTGTTAATTAGGCAAGCAATAATGCGAGTAATTAGGCAGGCAATTAGGCAGGCAATTAGGCAGGTAATTAGGCAGGCAGTTAGGCATGTAATTAGGCAGGCAATTAGGCAGTTAATAAGACAGGCAATTAGGTAGGCAATGAGGCAGGCAATGTGGCAGGCAATTAGGCAGGTAGGTAATTAGTCAGGCAATTAGACAGGCAATTAAGCAGGCAATTAGGCAGTTAATTAGGCAAGCAATTAGGCAGGCAAGCAATAAGGCAGGCAGGTAATTAGGCAGGCAGTTAAGCAGTTATTTAGGCAGGCAAGCAATTTGGCAGGTAATTAGGCAGGCAATAAGGCAAGCAATCAAGCGGGCAATTAAGGAGGCAATTATGCAGTTAATAAGGCAAGCAATTAGGCAGGCAGGCAATTAGGCAGGCAGGCAGGCAATTAGGCATGCAATGAAGCAGTAAATTGAGAAAGCATGCAATTTGGCAGGTAATTGGGCAGGCAATTAGGCAGGCAAATAGGCAGGCAATTAGGCAGGCAATTAGGCAGGCAATTAGGCAGTTAATAAGGCAAGCAATTATGAAGTCAATTAGGCAGGCAATTAAGCAGGAAGGCAGGCAATTAGGTAGGCAATTAGGTAAACAATTAGGCAGTTAATTAGGCAGGCAATTAGGCAGTTAATTATGCAGGCAATTAGGCAGGCAAGCAATTAAGCAGGCAATTAGACAGTTGCTTAGGCAGGCAATAAGGCAGTTAATTAGGCCCCTAATAGGCAGGCTATTAAGCAGGTAATTAGGCAGGCAGGCAATTAAGCAGTTCATTAGGCAAGCTGGCAATTTGGCAGGTTATTAGGCAGGCAATTAGGCAGTCAAATAGGCAGGCAATTAGGCAGTTAATTAGGCAGGCAATTTGGCAGTTAATTAGGCAGGCAAGTAGGCAGGTTATTAGGCACGCAATTAGGTAGTTAATTAGGCAAGCAATTAGGCAGACAATTAGGCAGTTAATTAAGCAGGCAATTAGGAAGTTAAAAAGGCAGGCAATTATGAAGTCAATTAGGCAGGCAAATAGGCAGGAAGACAGGCAATTAGGTAGGCAATTAGGAAGGCAATTAGACAGGCAAGCAATTAGGCAGGCAGTAAGGCAGTTAATTAGGCAGGCAATTAGGCAGTTAATTAGACAGACAATTAGGCAGGCAATTTGGCAGGCAATTAGGCAGGCAATTAGGCAGTAAATTAGGCAGGAAATTAGGTAGGCAGGCAATTAGGCTGGTAGGCAATTAGGCAGGCAGGTAATTAGGCAGGCAATTAGGCAAGCAATTAATTAGGCAATTAGGCAGGCAATTAGGCAGTTAATTAGGCAGGCAATTAGGCAGTTTGCTGTTTGATGTTTGTGGTTTGCGGATATCGGTTTGCGGTTTACGAATCGCAGTTTTCAGTTCGCAATTAGCACCACGCAGTTCGTAGTTAGCAGTTTACAGTTCGCAGGTTGCAGTGAGCAGTTTGCTGTTCCAATGTCGCTTTTCGCACATCGCAGATCTAAGAATGCAGTTTGCAGTTCGCAATTTGTAGTTCGCAAATTGCAGTTTGCAGTTTGCAGTGCGTAGTTCTCAGTTTGCAGTTCACAGTTTTCTGTTCGCAGTTCTCATTTCACAATTCGCTGTTTACTGTTCAGAGTTCGTAGGTTCGGTTTTTGCAATTTGCAGTTCGCAGTTGGGAGTTTGCAGTTTGTAGTTTGCTGTTTAAATATTGTGCTTTGCGGATTGCTGTTCGCATTTGCAGTTTGTAGTTTTGCAGTTCGCCGTTTACAGTTCGCTGTTCGACGTCATCTATCGCCGTTTGCGTTTTTCGGTCTGCAGTTTGCGTATTGCGGTTTTAGTTTTGTGGTTTACAGTTGGCAGTTTGCTTTAAACAGTTTGCAGTTCGCAATATGAAGTTCGTAGTTTGAATTTTACAGTTTGCAATTTGCACATTGCTGGTCGCAGTATAGAGTTCATAGTTTGCAGTTCGCAATTTGTCATTAGCAGTTTTCAGTTTTCGGTTTGCGTTTTGCGGTTTGCAGTTGGCATTAGACAGATTGCAGTTTGCAGTTCGTTAATTGCGGTAAACGGTTTTTGATTTTTGTTTGCGGATTGCCATTTGCTGTTCGCAGTTTGAAGTTCCCATTTCCCATTTCGCAGTTTGAGGTTAACAGTTCGCAGTTCGCAGATCCCAAACTTCCGCATACGGTTTTCAGTTTGCGGCTTGCATTTGCAGTTTGCAGTTCGTATTTTGCATTTCGCTGTTCGCAATTCGCAAATCTTTGAGGTTAGTGGTTGCGGTTCGCTGTTTGCAGTTCACAGTTTTCATTTCGAAATTGGCAGTTTGCAGTTCGCAGATTTAATCGTTGTTAGAAGTTTGCTGTTCGCAAATCGCAAATTGCCCTTTGCGGATTACGGTGTTCGGTTTGCGGTTTTAGGTTTGTGGTTTGCGTATTACCGTTTGCAGTTCGCATTTGCAGTTGGTGGTTTGCAGTTCGCAGTTTTTCATTTCGCAGTATGCAGTTCGCAGTTCTCAAATAAGCATTTGGTGGTTTTGTGGTTTGCAGTTTGAAGTTTTACAGTTTGGGATTTGCAGCTCGTAATTCGCTGTTCGCAGTTCGCAGTTTGCACTTCACAGTTTGCCGTTCGCAGTTTGCAGTTCACATGTTACAGTCATAAGTTTGTCGTTCGCATGTTGCAGTTCGGAGTTTGCAGTGTGCAGTTCGGAGTTTGCTGTGCGCAGTTAGTAGGTATGCATTCCGCAGTTTTCCGTTCGCAGATTGCAGTTGCAGTTTGCAGTTTGCAGTTAGGTGTTTACAGTTTGCAGTTCGCAGTTTGCAGTTGCAGTTGTCAGTTTGCAGTTTGCAGTTATTACTTTGTAGTTTATGGTTTGTGGTTTGCGGTTTGCAGGTAGCAATTTGTATTTGGCAGTTCGCCGGTAATTGTCAGCATTTTGTAGTTCGCTGTTTGCAGGTTTTTGTTTGCAGTTAGCCGTTTGTAGTTCGCAGTTCGCAGTTTTAAAATCGCGGTTCACAGTTTGCTGGTTTCAGTTCGCAGTTTGCAGTTCGCAGTTTGCAGTTCGCAGTTTGCAGTTAGCCGTTTGTAGTTCGCAGTTCGCAGTTTTAAAATCGCGGTTCACAGTTCGCTGGTTTCAGTTCGCAGTTTGAATATCGCAGTTTGCAGTTGGCAGTTCGAAGTTTGCCGTTCGCAGTTTGCTGTTTAAAGTTTGAGGTTTGCGATTTAGGTTTGCAGTTAGTTAGCAGTGTGATGTTCGCAGTTTGCAAATTGCCGTTTGCAATTTGCGGATTGCGAATTGCAATTTCCAGTTTTCTTTTTGTAATTTAAATTTTGCAGTTTGCAATTCGCAGTTTGCTGTATAAAGCTTGTGGTATGTGGTTTGTGGGTTGTGGTATTTATTTCAGGCAATTAAGCAGACAAGCAATTAGGCAGGAATTAGGCAGTTAGTTAGGCAGGCAAATAGGCAGATAATTAGGCAGGCAAATAGTGTGCAGACAATAAGGCAGGCAATAAGGCAGTCAATTAGGCAGTTAATTAGGCAGGCAATTAGGCAGGCAATGAGGCAGGCAATTAGGCAGTTAATTAGGCAGTTAATTAGGCAGGCAATTAGGCAATTAATTTGGCAGGCAAATAAGCAGGGAATTAAGCAGTTAATTAGGCATGCAATAAGACAGATGATTAGGCAGGCAATTAGGCAGGCAATAAGGCAGTTAATTAGGCAAGCAATTATGCAGCTAATTAAGCAAGCAATTAGGCAGGCAATTAGGCAGGTAATTAAGCAGGCAATAAGGCAGGCAATTAGGCTAGCAATTAGGCAGTCAATTAGGCAGGCATTTAGGCAGTTAATTAGGCAGGCAATTAGGCAGACAATTAGCAGGCAATTAGGCAGGAAGGAAGGCAATTAGGTAGGCAATTTGGTAGGCAATTAGGCAGGCAAGCAATTAGGCAGGCATTTAGGCAGTTAATTATGCAGGTAATTAGGCAAATAATTAGGCAGGCAATTAGGCAGTGAATTAGGCAGGCAATTAGGCAGGCAATGATGCAGGCAATTAAGCAGGCAATTAGGCAGGCAATAAGGCAGATAATTAGGCAAGCAATTAGGCAGGCAATTAGGCAGGAAATTAGGCAGGCAATTAAACAGGCAATTTGGCAGGTACTTAGGCAGGCAATTAGGCAGGCAATTATAAAGTCAATTAGGCAATCAATTAAATAGGAAGGCAGGAAATAAGGTAGGCAATTAGGTAGGCAATAAGGCAGATAATTAGGCAGGCAATTAGGCAGGCAATTAAACAGGCAATTAGGCAGATAATTCGGAAGACAATAAGGCAAGTAATTAGGCAGTTAATTAGGCAGGCAATTAGGCAGTAATTAGGCCCCTAATTAGGCAGGCAATTAGGCAGACAATTAGGCAGGGAGACAATAAAGCAGGCAATTAGGCAGGCAATTAGGCAGGCAATTAGGCAGTTAATTAGGCAGGCAATTAGGCAGGCCTTGAGGCAGGCAATTAGGCAGGCAATGAGGCAGGAAATTAGGCAATTAATTAGGCAGGCAATTATATATTAATTAGGCAGGCAAATAAGCAGGGAATTAAGCAGTTAATTAGGCATGCAATAAGATAGATGATTAGGCAGGCAATAAGGCAGTTAATTAGGCAAGCAATTATGCAACTAATTAAGCAAGCAATTAGGCAGGCAATTAGGCAGGTAATTAAGCAGGCAAAAAGGCAGGCAATTAGTCTAGCAATTAGGCAGTAAATTAGGCAGGTAATTAGGCAGGCATGAAATAAGGCAGGCAGGTAATTAGGCAGGCAATTAGGCAGGCAATTAAGCAGGAAATTAGGCAAGTTGGCAATTAGGCAGGCAATTAGGTAGGCAATTAAGCAGGCAATTAGGCAGGCACTATGGCTATTAATTAGACAGGCAATTAGGCAGGCAATAAGGCAGGCAATTAGGCAGTTAATAACGCAAGCAATTAGGCAGGCAATTAGGCAGATATTTGAGCAGGCAATTAGGCAGTTAATTGAGCAGGCAATTAGGCAGGCAATTAGGCAATATATTAAGCAGTTAATTAGGCAGGCAGGCAATTTGGCAGGTAATTAGGCAGGCAATTAGGCAGGCTATCAGGCAGGCAATTAGGCAGTTAATAAAGCAGTTAATAAGGCAGATAATTAGGCAGATAATTAGGCAGTCAAATTGGCAGGCTTTTAAGCAGGCAAATAGGCAGTTAATTAGGCAGGCAATTAGGCAGTAAATTAGGCAGGAAATTAGGCGGGCAGGCAATTAGGCAGGCAGGTAATTAGGTAGGCAATTAGGCAGTTAATTAAGCAAGCAAGCAATTTGGCAGGTAATTAGGCAGGCATTAAGGCAAGCAATTAAGCAGGCAATTAGGCAGTTAATTAGGCAGGCAATTAGTTAGTTAATAAGGCAGGCAATTAAAAGTCAATTAGGCAGGCAAGCAATTAGGCAGGCAATTAGGCAGTTAATTAGGCAGGCAATTAATCAGATAATTAGGCAGGCAATTAGTCAAGCAATTAAGCAGGCGATTAAAGAGGCAATTATGCAGTTAATTAGGCAAGCAATTAGGCAGGCAGGCAATTAGGCAGGCAAGCAATTAGGCATGCAATATGGCAGTAAATTGGGCAAGCATGCAATTTGGCAGGTAATTAGGCAGGCAATTAGGCAATTAGGCAGGCAATTAGGCAGTTAATAAGGCAAGCGATTTTGAAGTCAATTAGGCAGGCAATTAGGCAGGAAGGCAGGCAATTAGGTAGGCAATTAGGTAAACAATTAGGCAGGCAATTAGGCAGTTAATTAGACCCTAGTTAGGCAGGCTATTAAGCAGGTAATTAGGCAGGCAGGCAATTAGGCAGGCAAATAAGTAGTTCATTAGGCAAGCTGGCAATTTTTAGGTAATTAGGCAGGCAATTAGACAGGCAATTAGGCAGGCAATAAGGCAGTTTATTAGGCAGACAATTAGGCAGGAAATTAGGCACGCAATTAGGTAGTTAATAAGGCAAACAATTAGGCAGTAAATTAGGCAGTCAATTAGGCAGGCATTTAGTCAGTTAATTAGGCAGGCAATTAGGCTGACAATTAGCAGGCAATTAGGCAGAAAGGAAGGCAATTAGACAGGCAATTTGGTAGGCAATTAGGCAGGCAGTAAGGCAGTTAATTAGGCAGGTAATTAGGCAAATAATTAGTCAGGCAATTAGGCAGTGAATTAGGCAGGCAATTAGGCAGGCAATGAGGCAGGCAATTAAGAAGCAATTAGGCAGGCAATAAGGCAGATAATTAGGCAAGCAATTAGGCAGGCAATTAGGCAGGCAATTAGGCAGGCAATTAAGCAGGCAATTTGGCAGGTAATTAGGCAGGCAATTAGGCAGGCAAATAGGCAGGCAATTAGACAGCCAATTAGGCAGGCAATTAGGCAGGCAATAAACCAGGAAATTTGGCAGTTAATTATGTAGGCAATTGGGCAGTTAATAAGGCAGGCAATTATGAAATCAATTAGGCAGGCAATTAGGCAGGAAGGCAGGCAATTAGGTAGGCAATTAGGAAGGCAATTAATAAGGCAAGCAATTAGGCAGGCAGTTAGGCAGTTAATTAGGCAGGCAATAAGGCAGATAATTAGGTAAGCAGGCAATTAGGCAGGCAGGCAATTTGGCAGGTAGGCAATTAGGCAGGGTATAAGGCGGCAATTAGGCAGTTAATTAAGCAGGTAATTAGGCTGTTAATAAGGCAAGCAATTAAGCAGGCATGCAATAAGGCAGGCAGGTAATTAGGCAGGCAATTAAGCAGTTAATTAGACAGGCAAGCAATTTGGCAGGTTATTAGGCACGTAATAAGGCAAGGAATTAAGCAGGCAATTAAGGAGGCAATTATGCAGTTAATTAGGCATGCATTTAGGCAGGCACGCAATTAGGCAGGCAATTAGGCATGCAATTAAGCAGTCAATTGGGCAAGCATGCAATTTGGCAGGTTATTAGGCAGGCAATTTGACAGGCAATTAGGCAGGCAATTAGGCAGGAAATTAGGCATTTAATTAGGAAGATAATTAGCCAGGAAATTAGGCAGGCAATTAGGCAGGCAATTAACCAGACAGACAATAAGGCAGGCAATTAGGCAGGTAATTAGGCAGGCAATAAGGCAGGCAAATAGGCAGGCAATTAGACAGCCAATTAGGCAGGCAATTAGGCATTTAATTAGGCAGGCAATTAGGCAGGCAATTAGGCAGGCAATTAGTCAGACAGACAATACGGCAGGCAATTAGGCAAGCAATTAGGCAGGCAATTAAGCAGTTAATTAGGCAGGCAAGCAATTTGGAAGGTTATTAGGCACGTAATAAGGCAAGCAATTAAGCAGGCAATTAAGGAGGCAATTATGCAGTTAAATAGGCAAGCAATTAGGCAGGCAGGCAATTAGGCAGGCAAGCAATTAGGCATGCAATTAAGCAGTAAATTGGGCAAGCATGCAATTTGGCAGGTAATTAGGCAGGTAATTAGGCAGGCAATTAGGCAGTTAATAAGGCAGGCAATAATGAAGTCAATTAGGCAGGCTATTAGGCATAAAAGATGCCAATTAGGTAGGCAATTAGGCAGGCAGTAAGGCAGTTAAATAGGCAGGCAATTAGGCAGATAATTAGGCAAGCAGGCAATTAGGCATGCAATTAAGCAGTTAATTGGGCAAGCAGGCAATTTGGCAGGTAATTAGGCAGGCAATTAGGCAGACAATTAGGCAGGCAATAAAGCAGGCAATTAGGCAGTTAATAAGGCAATCAATTATGCAGTTAATTAGGCAGGCAATTAGCAGTTAATAAGGCAGGCAATTATGAAGTCAAATAGGCAGGCAATTAGGCAGTTAATTAGGCAGGCAATAAGGCAGGCAATTAGGCAGTTAATTAAGCAGGCAATTAGGCAGTTAAGTAGGCAGGCGGTTATGAAGTCAATTAGGCAGGCAATTATGCAGGAAGGCAGGAAAGTAGGTAGGCTATTAGGAAGGCAATTAGGCAGGCAAGCAATAATGCAAGCAGTAAGGCAGTTAATTAGGCAGGCAATTAGGCAGTTAATTAGGCAGGCAATTAAGCAGGCAATTAGGCAGTTAATTAAGCAAGCAATTAAGCAGGCAATTAGGCAAGAAATTAGGCCGGCAATTAAGCAGGCAATTAGGCAGTTAATTAGGCAAGCAATTAAGCAGGCAAGCAATAAGGCAGGCAGGTAATTAGGCAAGCAATTAGGCAGGCTAATTAAGCAGGCAATTTCGCAGGTAATTAGGCAGGCAATTAGGCAGGCAATTATGCATGCAATTAGGCAGGCAATTAGGCAGGCAATAAGGCAGGCAATCAGGCAGTTAATAAGGCAGGCAATTATGAAGTCAATTAGGCAGGCAATTAGGTAGGAAGGCAGGAAATAAGGTAGGCAATAAGTAGGCAATTAAGCAGATAATTAGTCAGGCAATTAGGCAGTTAATTAGGCAGGCAATTAGTCAGGCAATTAGGCAGGTAATTCGGCAGACAATTAGGCAAGCAATTAGGCAGTTAATTAGGCAGGCAATTAGGCAGTAATTAGGCCCCTAATTAGGCAGGCTATTAAGCAGGTAATTAGGCAGGTTATTAAGCAGGCAATTAAGGAGGCAATTATGCAGTTAATAAGGCATGCAATTAGGCAGGTAGGCAATTAGGCATGCAATTAAGCTGTAAAATGGGCAAGCATGCAATTTGGCAGGTAATTAGGCATACAATTTGGCAGGCAATTAGGCAGTTAATTATGCAGGCAATTAGGCAGTTAATTAGATAGGCAAGTAGTCAGGTAATTAGGCACGCAATTAGGTAATTAATTAGGCAGGCAATTAGGCAAACAAATAGGCAGGCATACAATTAGGCAGGCAATTAGGTAGCCAAATAACAGTTAGATAGGCGGGCAATTAGGCAGGCAATTAGGCAGGCAATTAGGCATAAATTAGGCAGGTAATTAGGCAGGCATGCAATTAGGCATTCAGGCAATTAGGCAGGCAGGTAATTAGGCAGGCAGGCAATTAGGCAGGTAGGCAATAAGGCAGGCAATTAAGCAGGAAATTAGGCAAGTTGGCAATTAGGCAGGCAATTAGGTAGGCAATTAAGCAGGCAATTAGGCAGGCACTATGGCTATTAATTAGACAGGCAATTAGGCAGGCAATTAGGCAGTTAATAAGGCAGGCAATTAAAAGTCAATTAGGCAGGCAAGCAATTAGGCAGGCAATTAGGCAGTTAATTAGGCAGGCAATTAATCAGATAATTAGGCAGGCAATTAGGCAGTTAATAAGGCAAGCAATTTTGAAGTCAATTAGGCAGGCAATTAGGCAGGAAGGCAGGCAATTAGGTAGGCAATTAGGTAAACAATTAGGCAGGTAATTAGGCAGTTAATTAGACCCTAGTTAGGCAGGCTATTAAGCAGATAATTAGGCAGGCAGGCAATTAGGCAGGCAAATAAGTAGTTCATTAGGCAAGCTGGCAATTTTTAGGTAATTAGGCAGGCAATTAGGCAGGCAATAAGGCAGTTTATTAGGCAGACAATTAGGCAGTTAATTAGGCAGGCAAGTAGGCAGGTAATTAGGCACCCAATTAGGTAGTTAATTAGGCAAGCAATTAGGCAGTAAATTAGGCAGTCAATTAGGCAGGCATTTAGTCAGTTAATTAGGCAGGCAATTAGGCAGACAATTAGCAGGCAATTAGGCAGAAAGGAAGGCAATTAGACAGGCAATTTGGTAGGCAATTAGGCAGGCAAGCAATTAGGCAGGCAGTAAGGCAGTTAATTAGGCAGGTAATTAGGCAAATAGTTAGGCAGGCAATTAGGCAGTGAATTAGGCAGGCAATGAGGCAGGCAATGAGGCAGGCAATTAAGCAAGCAATTAGGCAGGCAATAAGGCAGATAATTAGGCAAGCAATTAGGCAGGCAATTAGGCAGGCAATTAGGCAGGCAATTAGGCAGGCAATTAGGCAGGCAATTAAGCAGGCAATTTGGCAGGTACTTAGGCAGGCAATTAGGCAGGCAATTATGAAGTCAATTATGCAATCAATTAGGTAGGAAGGCAGGAAATAAGATAGGCAATTAGGTAGGCAATTAGGCAGATAATTAGGCAGGCAATTAGGCAGGCAATTAAACAGGCAATTAGGCAGATAATTAGGCAAGAAATAAGGTAAGCAGGCAATTAGGCATGCAATTAAGCTTAAATTGGGCAAGCATGCAATTTGGCAGGTAATTAGGCAGGCAATAAGGCAAGCAATTCGGCAGACAATTAAGAAGGCAATTAGGCAGTTAATTAGGCAAGCAATTAGAAGGCAAGCAATAAGGCAGGCAGGTAATTAGGCAGGCAATTAAGCAGTTAGTTAGGCAGGCAAGCAATTTGGCAGGTAATTAGGCAGGCAATAAGGCAAGCAATTAGCAGGCTATTAAGTAGGCAATTAGGCAGTTAATTAAGCAAGCAATTTGGCAGGCAGGCAATTAGGCAAACAGGCAATTAGGCATGCAATTAAGCAGTTAATTGGGCAAGTAGGCAATTTGGCAGGTAATTAGGCAGGCAAAATAGCAGGCAATAAGGCGTGCAATTAGGCAGGCATTTAAGCAGTTAAAAAGGCAGGCAATTATGAAGTCAATTAGACAGGCAATTAGGCAGCAAGGCAGGCAATTAGGTAGGCAATTAGGTGAACAATTAGGGAGGCAATTATGCAGGCAATTAGGCAGTTAATTAAGCAGGCAATTAGGCAGTTTATAAGGCAGGCAATTATGAAGTCAATTAGGCAGGCAATTATGCAGGAAGGCAGGCAATTAGGTAGGAATTAGGCGGGCAAGAAATTAGGCAAGCAGTAAGGCAGTTAATTAGGCAGTTAATTAGGCAGGTAATTAGGCAGGCAATTAGGCAGGCTATAAGGCAGTTAATAAAGCAGTTAATAAGGCAGGCAATTAGGCAGTTTATTAAGCAGGCAATTAGGCAGTTAATAAGGCAAGGAATTATGAAGTCAATTAGGCAGGCAATTAGGCAGGAAGTCAGGCATTTAGGTAGGCAATTAGGAAGGCAATTAGGCAGGCAATTAAGCAGGCAATTATGCAGGCAATAAGGTAGGCAATTAGGCAGTTAATAAGGCGGGCAATTAGGTAGGCAATTAGGCAGGCAATAAGGCAGGCAATAAGGCAAGCAATTAAGCAGGCAAGTAGACAGGCAATTAGGCAGGTAATTAAGCAGGCAATAAGGCAGTTAATTATGCAAGCAATTAAGCAGGCAAGCAATAAGGCAGGCAGGAAATTAGGCAGGCAATTAAGCAGTTAATTAGGCAGGCAAGTCATTTAGCAAGTAATTAGGCAGGCAATAAGGCAAGCAATTAAGCAGGCAATTAGGCAGTTAATTAGGCAAGCAATTAGGCAGGCAGGCAATGTGGCAGGCAGGCAATTAGGCAGGTAGGCAATTAGGCATGCAATTAAGCAGTTAATTTGGCAAGCAGGTAATTTGGCAGGTAATTAGGCAGTTAATAAGGCAGGCAATTATGAAGTCAATTCGGCAGGCAATTAGGCAGGAAGTCAGGCAATTTGGTAGGCAATTAGGTAAACAATTAGGCAGGCTATTAGGCAGGCAATCAGGCAGGCAATTAAGCAGACAATTAGTCAGGCAATAAGGCAGGCAATTAGGCAGTTAATTAGACAGTCAATAAGGCATTTATCAAAGCAGGCAATTATGAAGTCAATTAGGCAGGCTATTAGGCAGGAAGGCAGCCAATTAGGTAGGCAATTAGGTAGGCAATTAGGCAGGCAAGCAGTTAGGCAGGCAGTAAGGCAGTTAATTAGGCAGTTTATTAGGCAGGCAATTAGGCAGTTAATTAGGCAGTTAATTAGGCAGGCAATTATGCAGTTAATTATGCAGGCAATTAGGCAGTTAATTAAACAGGCAATTAGGCAGTTAATTAAGCAGGCAATCAGGCAGTTAAAAAGGCAGGCAATTATGAAGTCAACTAGGCAGGCAATTAGGCAGGAAGGCAGGCATTTAGGTAGGCAATTAGGAAGGCAATTAGGCAGACAATTAGGTAAGCAATTCGGTAGGCAATTAGACAGGCAAGCAATTAGGCAGGCAATTAGGCAGGCAATTAGGCAGGCAATTAGGCAGGCAATAAGGCAGGCAATAAGGCAGATGATTAGGCAAGCAATTAGCAGGCAATTAGGAGAGCAAATAGAAAGGCAATTAGGCAGGCAATTAAACAGGCAATTTGGCAGGTAATAAGGCAGGCAATTAGGCAGGCAAGCAATTAGGCAAGCAGCAAGACAGTTAGTTAGGCAGTTTATTAGGCAGGCAATTAGGCAGTTAATTAGGCAGTTAATTAGGCAGGCAATTAGGCAGTTAATTAGGCAAGCAATTAAGCAGGCAATTAGGCAGTTAATTAGGCAGGCAATTAAGCAGGTAATTAAGCAGTTAATTAGGCAAGCAATTAAGCAGGCAAGCAATAAGGCAGGCAGGTTATTAGGCAGGCAATTAAGCAGTTAATTAGGCAGGCAAGCAATTTGGCAGGTAATTAGGCAGGCAATAAGGCAAGCAATTAGGCAGACAATTAAGGAGGCAATTAGGCAGTTAATTAGGCAAGCAATTAGGCAGGCAAGCAATAAGGCAGGCAGGTAATTAGGCAGGCAATTAAGCAGTTAGTTAGGCAGGCAAGCAATTTGGCAGGTAATTAGGCAGGCAATAAGGCAAGCAATTAAGCAGGCAATTAAGGAGGCAATTATGCAGTTAATTAGGCAAGCAATTAGGCAGGTAGGCAATTAGGCATGCAATTAAGCTATAAAATGGGCAAGCATGCAATTTGGCAGATAATTAGGCAGGCAATTTGGCAGGCAATTAGGCAGGCATTTAGGCAGGCAATTAAGCAGTTAATAAGGCAAGCAATTATGAAGTCAATTAGAAAGGCAATTAGGCAGGACGGCAGCCAATTTGGTAGGCAATTAGATAAACAATTAGGCAGCCAATTAGTCAGTTAATTAGGCAGGTAATTAGACAGTTAATTAGGCAGGCAATTAGGCAGTTAATTATGCAGGCAATTAGGCAGTTAATTAAACAGGCAATTAGGCAGGTAATTAGGCACGCAATTAGGTAATTAATTATGCAGGCAATTAGGGAAACAAATAAACAGGCATACAATTAGGCAGGCAATTAGGTAGCCAAATAGGCAGTAAGATAGGCGGGCAATTAGGCAGGAAATTAGGCAGTAAATTTGGCAGGTAATTAGGCAGGCATGCAATTAGGCATGCAGGCAATTAGGCAGGCAGGTAATTAGGCAGGCAGGTAATTAGGCAGGCAGGTAATTAGGCAGGCAGGCAATTAGGCAGGCAGGCAATTAGGCAGGTAGGCACTAAGGCAGGCAATTAATCAGGCAATTAAGCAGGAAATTAGGCAAGTTGGCAATTAGGCAGGTAATTAGGTAGGCAATTAAGCAGGCAATTAGGCAGGCACTAAGGCTATTAATTAGACAGGCAATTAGGCAGGCAATAAGGCAGGTAGTTAGGCAGTTTTTAACGCAGGCAATTAGGCTGGCAATTAGGCAGTTATATGAGCAGGCAATTAGGAAGTTAATTGAGCAGGCAATTAGGCAGGCAATGAGGCAATATATTAAGCAGTTTATTAGGCAGGCAGGCAATTTGGCAGGTAATTAGGCAGGCAATTAGGCAGGCTATCAGGCAGGCAATTAGGCAGTTAATAAGGCAGGCAATTAGGCAGAGAATTAGGCAGTCAAATTGGCAGGCTTTTAAGCAGGCAATTAGGCAGTAATTAGGCAGGCAAAAAGGCAGGCAATTAGGCAGTAAATAAGGCAGGAAATTAGGCAGGCAGGAAATTAGGCGGGCAGGCAATTAGGCAGGAAGGCAATTAGGCAGGCAGGTAATTAGGTAGGCAATTAGGCAGTTAATTAGGCAAGCAGGCAATTAGGCATGCAATTAAGCAGTTAATTGGGCAAACAGGCAATTAAGCAGGTAATAAGGCAGGCAATAAGGCAGGCAATTATGCAGTTGATTAGCCAGACAATTAGCAGTTAAAAAGACTGGCATTTATGAAGTCAATTAGGCAGGCAATTAGGCAGGAAGGCAGGCAATTAGGTAGGCAATTTGGTAGGCATTTAGGCAGGCAAGCAGTTAGGCAGGCAGTAAAGCAGTTAATTAGGCACGCAATTAGGCAGATAATTAGGCAAGCAGGCAATTAGGCATGCAATTAAGCAGTTAATTGGGCAAACAGGCAATTAAGCAGGTAATAAGGCAGGCAATTAGGCAGGCAATTAGGCAGGCAATTAGGCAGGCAATTAAACAGGCAATAAGGCAGGCAATTATGCAGTTGATTAGCCAGGCAATTAGCAGTTAAAAAGGCTGGCATTTATGAAGTCAATTAGGCAGGCAATTAGGCAGCAAGGCAGGCAATTAGGTAGGCAATTTGGTAGGCAATTAGACAGGCAAGCAATTTGGCAGGCAGTAAGGCAGTTAATTAGGCTGGCAATTAAACAGTTAATTGAGCATGCAGTTAGGCAGTTGATTGAGCAGGCTATTAGGCAGTTAATAAGGCAGGCAATTACGAAGTCAATTAGGCAGGTAATTTGGCAGGAAGGCAGGCATTTAGGTAGGCAATTAGGAAGGCAATTAGGCAGGAAATTAGGTAGGCAATTTGGTATGCAATTAGGCAGGCAAGCAATTAGGCAGGCAGTAAGGAAGTTAATTAGGCAGGTAATTAGGCAGGCAATTAGGCAGGCAATTAGGCAGGCAATTAGGCAGATAATTAGGCAAGCAATTAGGCAGGCAATTAGGCAGGTAATTAGGCAGGCAATTAAGCAGGCAATTTGGCAGGTAATTAGGCAGGAAATTAGGCAGGCAAATAGGCAGGCAATTAGACAGCCAATTAGGCAGGCAATTAGGCAGGCAATAAACCAGGAAATTTGGCAGTTAATTATGTAGGCAATTGGGCAGTTAATAAGGCAGGCAATTATGAAATCAATTAGGCAGGCCATTAGGCAGGAAGGCAGGCAATTAGGTAGGCAATTAGAAGGCAATTAGGAAGGCAAGCAATTAGGCAGGCAGTTAGGCAGTTAATTAGGCAGGCATTTAGGCAGATAATTAGGTAAGCAGGCAATTAGGCAGGCAGGCAATTTGGCAGGTAGGCAATTAGGCAGGGTATAAGGCAGGCAATTAGGCAGTTAATTAAGCAGGTAATTAGGCTGTTAATAAGGCAAGCAATTAAGCAGGCATGCAATAAGGCAGGCAGGTAATTAGGCAGGCAATTAAGCAGTTAATTAGGCAGGCAAGCAATTTGGCAGGTTATTAGGCACGTAATAAGGCAAGCAATTAAGCAGGCAATTAAGGAGGCAATTATGCAGTTAATTAGGCAAGCATTTAGGCAGGCACGCAATTAGGCAGGCAATTAGGCATGCAATTAAGCAGTCAATTGGGCAAGCATGCAATTTGGCAGGTTATTAGGCAGGCAATTTGGCAGGAAATTAGGCAGGCAATTAGGCAGGAAATTAGGAATTTATATGGCAGATAATTAGGCAGGAAATTAGGCAGGCAATTAGGCAGTTAATTAGGCAAGCAATTAAGCAGGCAATTAGGCAGTTAATTAGGCAGGCAATTAAGCAGGTAATTAAGCAGTTAATTAGGCAAGCAATTAAGCAGGCAAGCAATAAGGCAGGCAGGTAATTAGGCAGGCAATTAAGCAGTTAATTAGGCAGGCAAGCAATTTGGCAGGTAATTAGGCAGGCAATAAGGCAAGCAATTAGGCAGACAATTAAGGAGGCAATTAGGCAGTTAATTAGGCAAGCAATTAGGCAGGCAAGCAATAAGGCAGGCAGGTATTTAGGCAGGCAATTAAGCAGTTAGTTAGGCAGGCAAGCAATTTGGCAGGTAATTAGGCAGGCAGTAAGGCAAGCAATTAAGCAGGCAATTAAGGAGGCAATTATGCAGTTAATTAGGCAAGCAATTAGGCAGGTAGGCAATTAGGCATGCAATTAAGCTGTAAAATGGGCAAGCATGCAATTTGTCAGGTAATTAGGCAGGCAATTTGGCGGACAATTAGGCAGGCATTTAGGCAGGCAATTAAGCAGTTAATAAGGCAAGCAATTATGAAGTCAATTAGAAAGGCAATTAGGCAGGAAGGCAGCCAATTTGGTAGGCAATTAGATAAACAATTAGGCAGCCAATTAGGCAGTTAATTAGGCAGGTAATTAGACAGTTAATTAGGCAGGCAATTAGGCAGTTAATTATGCAGGCAATTAGGCAGTTAATTAGACAGGCAAGTAGGCAGGTAATTAGGCACGCAATTAGGTAATTAATTATGCAGGCAATTAGGCAAACAAATAGGCAGGCATACAATTAGGCAGGCAATTAGGTAGCCAAATCGGCAGTAAGATAGGCGGGCAATTAGGCAGGCAATTAGGCAGTAAATTTGGCAGGTAATTAGGCAGGCATGCAATTAGCCATGCAGGCAATTAGGCAGGCAGGTAATTAGGCAGGCAGGTAATTAGGCAGGCAGGCAATTAGGCAGGCAGGCAATTAGGCAGGTAGGCAATAAGGCAGGCAATTAATCAGGCAATTAAGCAGGAAATTAGGCAAGTTGGCAATTAGGCAGGCAATTAGGTAGGCAATTAAGCAGGCAATTAGGCAGGCACTAAGGCTATTAATTAGCTAGGCAATAAGGCAGGCAATTAGGCAGTTAATAACGCAGGCAATTAGGCTGGCAATTAGGCAGTTATATGAGCAGGCAATTAGGCAGTTAATTGAGCAGGCAATTAGGCAGGCAATGAGGCAATATATTAAGCAGTTTATTTGGCAGGCAGGCAATTTGGCAGGTAATTAGGCAGGCAATTAGGCAGGTTATCAGGCAGGCAATTAGGCAGTTAATAAAGCAGTTAATAAGGCAGGCAATTAGGCAGAGGATTAGGCAGTCAAATTGGAAGGTTTTAGCAGGCAATTAGGCAGTTAATTAGGCAGACAAAAAGGCAGGCAATTAGGCAGTAAATAAGGCAGGAAATTAGGCAGGCAGGAAATTAGGCGGGCAGGCAATTAGGCAGGCAGGCAATTGGGCAGGCAGGTAATTAGGTAGGCAATTAGGCAGTTAATTAGGCAAGCAGGCAATAAGGCATGCAATTAAGCAGTTAATTGGGCAAACAGGCAATTAAGCAGGTAATAAGGCAGGCAATAAGGCAGGCAATTATGCAGTTGATTAGCCAGGCAATTAGCAGTTAAAAAGACTGGCATTTATGAAGTCAATTAGGCAGGCAATTAGGCAGGAAGGCAGGCAATTATGCAGTTGATTAGCCAGGCAATTAGCAGTTAAAAAGACTGGCATTTATGAAGTCAATTAGGCAGGCAATTAGGCAGGAAGGCAGGCAATTAGGTAGGCAATTTGGTAGGCATTTAGGCAGGCAAGCAGTTAGGCAGGCAGTAAGGCAGTTAATTAGGCAGGCAATTAGGCAGATAATTAGGCAAGCAGGCAATTAGGCATGCAATTAAGCAGTTAATTGGGCAAACAGGCAATTAAGCAGGTAATAAGGCAGGCAATTAGGCTGGCAATTAGGCAGGCAATTAGGCAGGCAATTAGGGAGGCAATAAGGCAGGCAATTATGCAGTTGATTAGCCAGGCAATTAGCAGTTAAAAAGGCTGGCATTTATGAAGTCAATTAGGCAGGCAATTAGGCAGCAAGGCAGGCAATTAGGTAGGCAATTTGGAAGGCAATTAGACAGGCAAGCAATTTGGCAGGCAGTAAGGCAGTTAATTAGGCTGGCAATTAAACAGTTAATTGAGCATGCAGTTAGGCAGTTGATTGAGCAGGCTATTAGGCAGTTAATAAGGCAGGCAATTACGAAGTCAATTAGGCAGGTAATTTGGCAGGAAGGCAGGCATTTAGGTAGGCAATTAGGAAGGCAATTAGCAAGGCAATTAGGTAGGCAATTTGGTAGGCAATTAGGCAGGCAAGCAATTAGGCAGGCAGTAAGGAAGTTAATTAGGCAGGTAATTAGACAAGGCAATTAGGCAGGCAATTAGGCAGGCAATTTAGCAGATAATTAGGCAAGCAATTAGGCAGGCAATTAGGCAGGTAATTAGGCAGGCAATTAGGCAGGCAATAAACCAGGAAATTTGCAGTTAATTATGTAGGCAATTGGGCAGTTAATAAGGCAGGCAATTAAAAATCAATTAGGCAGGCAATTAGGCAGGAAGGCAGGCAATTAGGTAGGCAATTAGGAAGGCAATTAATAAGGCAAGCAATTAGGCAGGCAGTTATTCAGTTAATTAGGCAGGCAATTAGGCAGATAATTAGGTAAGCAGGCAATTAGGCAGGCAGGCAATTTGGCAGGTAGGCAATTAGGCAGGGTATAAGGCAGGCAATTAGGCAGTTAATTAAGCAGGTAATTAGGCTGTTAATAAGGCAAGCAATTAAGCAGGCATGCAATAAGGCAGGCAGGTAATTAGGCATGCAATTAAGCAGTTAATTAGGCAGGCAAGCAATTTGGCAGGTTATTAGGCACGTAATAAGGCAAGCAATTAAGCAGGCAATTAAGGAGGCAATTATGCAGTTAATTAGGCGAGCATTTAGGCAGGCACGCAATTAGGCAGGCAATTAGGCATGCAATTAAGCAGTCAATTGGGCAAGCATGCAATTTGGCAGGTTATTAGGCAGGCAATTTGGCAGGCAATAAGGCAGGCTATTAGGCAGGAAATTAGGCATTTAATTAGGAAGATAATTAGGCAGGAAATTAGGAAGGCAATTAGGCAGGCAATTAACCAGACAGACAATAAGGCAGGCAATTAGGCAGGTAATTAGGCAGGCAATAAGGCAGGCAAATAGGCAGGCAATTAGACAGCCAATTAGGCAGGCAATTAGGCATTTAATTAGGCAGGCAATTAGGCAGGCAATTAGGCAGGCAATTAGTCAGACAGACAATAAGGCAGGCAATTAGGCAAGCAATTAGGCAGGCAATTAAGCAGTTAATTAGGCAGGCAAGCAATTTGGAAGGTTATTAGGCACGTAATAAGGCAAGCAATTAAGCAGGCAATTAAGGAGGCAATTATGCAGTTAAATAGGCAAGCAATTAGGCAGGCAGGCAATTAGGCAGGCAAGCAATTAGGCATGCAATTAAGCAGTAAATTGGGCAAGCATGCAATTTGGCAGGTAATTAGGCAGGTAATTAGGCAGGTAATTAGGCAGTTAATAAGGCAGGCAATAATGAAGTCAATTAGGCAGGCTATTAGGCATGAAAGATGCCAATTAGGTAGGCAATTAGGCAGGCAGTAAGGCAGTTAAATAGGCAGGCGATTAGGCAGATAATTAGGCAAGCAGGCAATTAGGCATGCAATTAAGCAGTTAATTGGGCAAGCAGGCAATTTGGCAGGTAATTAGGCAGGCAATTAGGCAGACAGTTAGGCAGGCAATAAAGCAGGCAATTAGGCAGTTAATAAGGCAGGCAATTATGCAGTTAATTAGGCAGGCAATTAGCAGTTAATAAGGCAGGCAATTATGAAGTCAATTAGGCAGGCAATTAGGCAGTTAATTAGGCAGGCAATAAGGCAGGCAATTAGGCAGTTAATTAAGCAGGCAATTAGGCAGTTAAGTAGGCAGGCGGTTATGAAGTCAATTAGGCAGGCAATTATGCAGGAAGGCAGGAAATTAGGTAGGCTACTAAGAAGGCAATTAGGCAGGCAAGCAATAAGGCAAGCAGTAAGGCAGTTAATTAGGCAGGCAATTAGGCAGTTAATTAGGCAGGCAATTAAGCAGGCAATTAGGCAGTTAATTAAGCAAGCAATTAAGCAGGCAATTAGGCAAGAAATTAGGCCGGCAATTAAGCAGGCAATTAGGCAGTTAATTAGGCAAGCAATTAAGCAGGCAAGCAATAAGGCAGGCAGGTAATTAGGCAGGCAATTAGGCAGGCTAATTAAGCAGGCAATTTCGCAGGTAATTAGGCAGGCAATTAGGCAGGCAATTATGCATGCAATTAGGCAGGCAATTAGGCAGGCAATAAGGCAGGCAATCAGGCAGTTAATAAGGCAGGCAATTATGAAGTCAATTAGGCAGGCAATTAGGTAGGAAGGCAGGAAATAAGGTAGGCAATTAGGTAGGCAATTAAGCAGATAATTAGTCAGGCAATTAGGCAGTTAATTAGGCAGGCAATTAGTCAGGCAATTAGGCAGGTAATTCGGCAGACAATTAGGCAAGCAATTAGGCAGTTAATTAGGCAGGCAATTAGGCAGTAATTAGGCCCCTAATTAGGCAGGCTATTAGGCAGGTAATTAGGCAGGTTATTAAGCAGGAAATTAAGGAGGCAATTATGCAGTTAATAAGGCATGCAATTAGGCAGGTAGGCAATTAGGCATGCAATTAAGCTGTAAAATGGGCGAACATGCAATTTGGCAGGTAATTAGGCAGGCAATTTGGCAGGCAATTAGGCAGGCATTTAGGCACGCAATTAAGCAGTTAAAAAGGCAAGCAATTATGAAGTCAATTAGGCAGGCAATTAGGCAGAAAGGCAGCCAATTTGGTAGGCAGTTAGATAAACAATTAGGCAGGCAATTAGGCAGGCAATTAGGCAGTTAATAAGGCAGGCAATTATGCAGTTAATTAGGCAAGCAATTAGGCAGGTAGGCAATTAGGCATGCAATTAAGCTGTAAAATGGGCAAGCATGCAATTTGGCAGGTAATTAGGCAGGCAATTTGGCAGGCAATTAGGCAGGCATTTAGGCAGGCAATTAAGCAGTTAATAAGGCAAGCAATTATGAAGTCAATTAGGCAGGCAATTAGGCAGGAAGGCAGCCAATTTGGTAGGCAATTAGATAAACAATTAGGCAGGCAATTAGGCAGTTAATTAGGCAGGCAATTAGGCAGTTAATTAGTCAGGCAATTAGGCAGTTAATTATGCAGGCAATTAGGCAGTTAATTAGATAGGCAAGTAGTCAGGTAATTAGGCACGCAATTAGGTAATTAATTAGGCAGGCAATTAGGCAAACAAATAGGCAGGCATACAATTAGGCAGGCAATTAGGTAGCCAAATAACAGTTAGATAGGCGGGCAATTAGGCAGGCAATTAGGCAGGCAATTAGGCATAAATTAGGCAGGTAATTAGGCAGGCATGCAATTAGGCATTCAGGCAATTAGGCAGACAGGTAATTAGGCAGGCAGGCAATTAGGCAGGTAGGCAATAAGGCAGGCAATTAAGCAGGAAATTAGGCAAGTTGGCAATTAGGCAGGCAATTAGGTAGGCAATTAAGCAGGCAATTAGGCAGGCACTATGGCTATTAATTAGACAGGCAATTAGGCAGGCAATTAGGCAGTTAATAACGCAGGCAATTAGGCAGGCAATTAGGCAGTTATTTGAGCAGGCAATTAGGCAGTTAATTGTGCAGGCAATTAGGCAAGTAATTGAGCAGGCAATTAGGCAGGCAATGAGGCAATATATTAAGCAGTTAATTAGGCAGGCAGGCAATTTGGCAGGTAATTAGGCAGGCAATTAGGCAGGCTATCAGGCAGGCAATTAGGCAGTTAATAAAGCAGTTAATAAGGCAGATAATTAGGCAGATAATTAGGCAGTCAAATTGGCAGGCTTTTAAGCAGGCAAATAGGCAGTTAATTAGGCAGGTAATTAGGCAGTAAATTAGGCAGGAAATTAGGCGGGCAGGCAATTAGGCAGGCAGGCAATTAGGCAGGCAGGTAATTAGGTAGGCAATTAGGCAGTTAATTAGGCAAGCAAGCAATTTGGCAGGTAATTAGGCAGGCATTAAGGCAAGCAATTAAGCAGGCAATTAGGCAGTTAATTAGGCAGGCAATTAGTCAGTTAATAAGGCAGGCAATTAAAAGTCAATTAGGCAGGCAAGCAATTAGGCAGGCAATTAGGCAGTTAATTAGGCATGCAATTAATCAGATAATTAGGCAGGCAATTAGGCAGGCAATTAGGCAGGCAATTAGGCAGTTAATAAGGCAAGCAATTTTGAAGTCAATTAGGCAGGCAATTAGGCAGGAAGGCAAGCAATTAGGTAGGCAATTAATTAGGCAGGCAATTAGGCAGTTAATTAGACCCTAGTTAGGCAGGCTATTAAGCAGATAATTAGGCAGGCAAATAAGTAGTTCATTAGGCAAGCTGGCAATTTTTAGGTAATTAGGCAGGCAATTAGGCAGGCAATTAGGCAGGCAATAAGGCAGTTTATTAGGCAGTTAATTAGGCAGGCAAGTAGTCAGGTAATTAGGCACGCAATTAGGTAGTTAATTAGGCAAGCAATTAGGCAGTAAATTAGGCAGTCAATTAGGCAGGCATTTAGTCAGTTAATTAGGCAGGCAATTAGGCAGACAATTAGCAGGCAATTAGGCAGAAAGGAAGGCAATTAGACAGGCAATTTGGTAGGCAATTAGGCAGGCAAGCAATTAGGCAGGCAGTAAGGCAGTTAATTAGGCAGGTAATTAGGCAAATAGTTAGGCAGGCAATTAGGCAGGCAATTAGGCAGGAAATTAGGCTGGCAATTAGGCAGGCAATTAAGCAGGCAATTTGGCAGGTACTTAGGCAGTCAATAAGGCAGGCAATTATGAAGTCAATTATGCAATCAATTAGGTAGGAAGGCAGGAAATAAGATAGGCAATTAGGTAGGCAATTAGGCAGATAATTAGGCAGGCAATTAGGCAGGCAATTAAACAGGCAATTAGGCAGATAATTCGGAAGACAATAAGGCAAGCAATTAGGCAGTTAATTAGGCAGGCAATTAGGCAGTAATTAGGCCCCTAATTAGGCAGGCTATTAAGCAGGTAATTAGGCAGGTAATAAAGCAGGAAATAAGGCAGGCAAATAGGCAGATAATTAGACAGACAATTAGGCATTTAATAAGGCAGATATTTAAGCAGGAAATTGGGCAGGCAATTAGGCAGGCAGACAATTAGGCAGGCAATTAGGCAGGCCATTAGGCAGGCAATTATGCAGGTAATTAGGCAGGCAATTAGGCAGTTAATTAGGCAGGCAATAAGGCAGGCAATGAGGCAGGCAATTAAGCAGTTAATTAGGCAGTTAATAAGTCATTCAATTTGGCAATTAATTAGGCAGGCAAATAAGCAGGGAATTAAGCAGTTAATTAGGCATGCAATAAGACAGATGATTAGGCAGGCAATTAGGCAGGCAATAAGGCAAGCAATTAAGCAGGCAATTAAGGAGGCAATTATGCAGTTAATTAGGCAAGAAATAAGGCAAGCAGGCAATTAGGCATGCAATTAAGCTTAAATTGGGCAAGCATGCAATTTGGCAGGTAATTAGGCAGGCAATAAGGCAAGCAATTAGGCAGACAATTAAGAAGGCAATTAGGCAGTTAATTAGGCAAGCAATTAGAAGGCAAGCAATAAGGCAGGCAGGTAATTAGGCAGGCAATTAAGCAGTTAGTTAGGCAGGCAAGCAATTTGGCAGGTAATTAGGCAGGCAATAAGGCAAGCAATTAGCAGGCTATTAAGTAGGCAATTAGGCAGTTAATTAAGCAAGCAATTTGGCAGGCAGGCAATTAGGCAAACAGGCAATTAGGCATGCAATTAAGCAGTTAATTGGGCAAGTAGGCAATTTGGCAGGTAATTAGGCAGGCAAAATAGCAGGCAATAAGGCATGCAATTAGGCAGGCATTTAAGCAGTTAAAAAGGCAGGCAATTATGAAGTCAATTAGACAGGCAATTAGGCAGCAAGGCAGGCAATTAGGTAGGCAATTAGGTGAACAATTAGGGAGGCAATTATGCAGGCAATTAGGCAGTTAATTAAGCAGGCAATTAGGCAGTTTATAAGGCAGGCAATTATGAAGTCAATTAGGCAGGCAATTATGCAGGAAGGCAGGCAATTAGGTAGGCAATTAGGCGGGCAAGAAATTAGGCAAGCAGTAAGGCAGTTAATTAGGCAGTTAATTAGGCAGGTAATTAGGCAGGCAATTAGGCAGGCTATAAGGCATTTAATAAAGCAGTTAATAAGGCAGGAAATTAGGCAGGCAATTAGGCAGTTTATTAAGCAGGCAATTAGGCAGTTAATAAGGCAAGGAATTATGAAGTCAATTAGGCAGGCAATTAGGCAGGAAGTCAGGCATTTAGGTAGGCAATTAGGAAGGCAATTAGGCAGGCAATTAAGCAGGCAATTAGGCAGGCAATAAGGTAGGCAATTAGGCAGTTAATAAGGCGGGCAATTAGGTAGGCAATTAGGCAGGCAATAAGGCAGGCAATAAGGCAAGCAATTAAGCAGGCAAGTAGACAGGCAATTCGGCTGGTATATAAGCAGGCAATAAGGCAGTTAATTATGCAAGCAATTAAGCAGGCAAGCAATAAGGCAGGCAGGAAATTAGGCAGGCAATTAAGCAGTTAATTAGGCAGGCAAGTCATTTAGCAAGTAATTAGGCAGGCAATAAGGCAAGCAATTAAGCAGGCAATTAGGCAGTTAATTAGGCAAGCAATTAGGCAGGCAGGCAATTAGGCAGGCAGGCAATTAGGCAGGTAGGCAATTAGGCATGCAATTAAGCAGTTAATTTGGCAAGCAGGTAATTTGGCAGGTAATTAGGCAGTTAATAAGGCAGGCAATTATGAAGTCAATTCGGCAGGCAATTAGGCAGGAAGTCAGGCAATTTGGTAGGCAATTAGGTAAACAATTAGGCAGGCTATTAGGCAGGCAAATAGGCAGGCAATTAAGCAGACAATTAGTCAGGCAATAAGGCAGGCAATTAGGCAGTTAATTAGACAGTCAATAAGGCATTTATCAAGGCAGGCAATTATGAAGTCAATTAGGCAGGCTATTAGGCAGGAAGGCAGCCAATTAGGTAGGCAATTAGGTAGGCAATTAGGCAGGCAAGCAGTTAGGCAGGCAGTAAGGCAGTTAATTAGGCTGGCAAATAGGCAGTTATTTGAGCAGGCAATTAGGCAGTTAATTGAACAGGCAATTAGGCAGGCAATTAGGCAGGTAATTAGGCAAGCAGGCAATTAGGCATGCAATTAAGCAGTTAATTGGACAAGCAGGCAATTTAGCAGGTAATAAGGCAGGCAATTATGCAGGTAATTAGGCAGGCAATTAGGCAGTTAATTAAACAGGCAATTAGGCAGTTAATTAAGCAGGCAATCAGGCAGTTAAAAAGGCAGGCAATTATGAAGTCAACTAGGCAGGCAATTAGGCAGGAAGGCAGTTATTTAGGTAGGCAATTAGGAAGGCAATTAGGCAGACAATTAGGTAAGCAATTCGGTAGGCAATTAGACAGGCAAGCAATTAGGCAGGCAATTAGGCAGGCAATTAGGCAGGCAATTAGGCAGGCAATAAGGCAGGCAATAAGGCAGATGATTAGGCAAGCAATAAGCAGGCAATTAGGAGAGCAAATAGAAAGGCAATTAGGCAGGCAATTAAACAGGCAATTTGGCAGGTAATAAGGCAGGCAATTAGGCAGGCAAGCAATTAGGCAAGCAGCAAGACAGTTAATTAGGCAGTTTATTAGGCAGGCAATTAGGCAGTTAATTAGGCAGTTAATTAGGCAGGCAATTAGGCAGTTAATTAGGCAAGCAATTAAGCAGTCAATTAGGCAGTTAATTAGGCAGGCAATTAAGCAGGTAATTAAGCAGTTAATTAGGCAAGCAATTAAGCAGGCAAGCAATAAGGCAGGCAGGTTATTAGGCAGGCAATTAAGCAGTTAATTAGGCAGGCAAGCAATTTGGCAGGTAATTAGGCAGACAATAAGGCAAGCAATTAGGCAGACAATTAAGGAGGCAATTAGGCAGTTAATTAGGCAAGCAATTAGGCAGGCAAGCAATAAGGCAGGCAGGTAATTAGGCAGGCAATTAAGCAGTTAGTTAGGCAGGCAAGCAATTTGGCAGGTAATTAGGCAGGCAATAAGGCAAGCAATTAAGCAGGCAATTAAGGAGGCAATTATGCAGTTAATTAGGCAAGCAATTAGGCAGGTAGGCAATTAGGCATGCCATTAAGCTGTAAAATGGGCAAGCATGCAATTTGGCAGATAATTAGGCAGGCAATTTGGCAGGCAATTAGGCAGGCATTTAGGCAGGCAATTAAGCAGTTAATAAGGCAAGCAATTATGAAGTCAATTAGAAAGGCAATTAGGCAGGACGGCAGCCAATTTGGTAGGCAATTAGATAAACAATTAGGCAGCCAATTAGTCAGTTAATTAGGCAGGTAATTAGACAGTTAATTAGGCAGGCAATTAGGCAGTTAATTATGCAGGCAATTAGGCAGTTAATTAAACAGGCAAGTAGGCAGGTAATTAGGCACGCAATTAGGTAATTAATTATGCAGGCAATTAGGCAAACAAATAAACAGGCATACAATTAGGCAGGCAATTAGGTAGCCAAATAGGCAGTAAGATAGGCGGGCAATTAGGCAGGAAATTAGGCAGTAAATTTGGCAGGTAATTAGGCAGGCATGCAATTAGGCATGCAGGCAATTAGGCAGGCAGGTAATTAGGCAGGCAGGCAATTAGGCAGGCAGGCAATTAGGCAGGCAGGCAATTAGGCAGGCAGGCAATTAGGCAGGTAGGCACTAAGGCAGGCAATTAATCAGGCAATTAAGCAGGAAATTAGGCAAGTTGGCAATTAGGCAGGCAATTAGGTAGGCAATTAAGCAGGCAATTAGGCAGGCACTAAGGCTATTAATTAGACAGGCAATTAGGCAGGCAATAAGGCAGGCAGTTAGGCAGTTTATAACGCAGGCAATTAGGCTGGCAATTAGGCAGTTATATGAGCAGGCAATTAGGCAGTTAATTGAGCAGGCAATTAGGCAGGCAATGAGGCAATATATTAAGCAGTTTATTAGGCAGGCAGGCAATTTGGCAGGTAATTAGGCAGGCAATTAGGCAGGCTATCAGGCAGGCAATTAGGCAGTTAATAAGGCAGGCAATTTGGCAGAGAATTAGGCAGTCAAATTGGCAGGCTTTTAAGCAGGCAATTAGGCAGTAATTAGGCAGGCAAAAAGGCAGGCAATTAGGCAGTAAATAAGGCAGGAAATTAGGCAGGCAGGAAATTAGGCGGGCAGGCAATTAAGCAGGAAGGCAATTAGGCAGGCAGGTAATTAGGTAGGCAATTAGGCAGTTAATTAGGCAAGCAGGCAATTAGGCATGCAATTAAGCAGTTAATTGGGCAAACAGGCAATTAAGCAGGTAATAAGGCAGGCAATAAGGCAGGCAATTATGCAGTTGATTAGCCAGGCAATTAGCAGTTAAAAAGACTGGCATTTATGAAGTCAATTAGGCAGGCAATTAGGCAGGAAGGCAGGCAATTAGGTAGGCAATTTGGTAGGCATTTAGGCAGGCAAGCAGTTAGGCAGGCAGTAAAGCAGTTAATTAGGCACGCAATTAGGCAGATAATTAGGCAAGCAGGCAATTAGGCATGCAATTAAGCAGTTAATTGGGCAAACAGGCAATTAAGCAGGTAATAAGGCAGGCAATTAGGCAGGCAATTAGGCAGGCAATTAGGCAGGCAATTAAACAGGCAATAAGGCAGGCAATTATGCAGTTGATTAGCCAGGCAATTAGCAGTTAAAAAGGCTGGCATTTATGAAGTCAATTAGGCAGGCAATTAGGCAGCAAGGCAGGCAATTAGGTAGGCAATTTGGTAGGCAATTAGACAGGCAAGCAATTTGGCAGGCAGTAAGGCAGTTAATTAGGCTGGCAATTAAACAGTTAATTGAGCATGCAGTTAGGCAGTTGATTGAGCAGGCTATTAGGCAGTTAATAAGGCAGGCAATTACGAAAACAATTAGGCAGGTAATTTGGCAGGAAGGCAGGCATTTAGGTAGGCAATTAGGCAGGTAATTAGGCAGGCAATTAAGCAGGCAATTTGGCAGGTAATTAGGCAGGAAATTAGGCAGGCAAATAGGCAGGCAATTAGACAGCCAATTAGGCAGGCAATTAGGCAGGCAATAAACCAGGAAATTTGGGCAGTTAATTATGTAGGCAATTGGGCAGTTAATAAGGCAGGCAATTATGAAATCAATTTGGCAGGCAATTAGGCAGGAAGGCAGGCAATTAGGTAGGCAATTAGAAGGCAATTAGGAAGGCAAGCAATTAGGCAGGCAGTTAGGCAGTTAATTAGGCAGATAATTAGGTAAGCAGGCGATTAGGCAGGCAGGCAATTTGGCAGGTAGGCAATTAGGCAGGGTATAAGGCAGGCAATTAGGCAGTTAATTAAGCAGGTAATTAGGCTGTTAATAAGGCAAGCAATTAAGCAGGCTTGCAATAAGGCAGGCAGGTAATTAGGCAGGCAATTAAGCAGTTAATTAGGCAGGCAAGCAATTTGGCAGGTTATTAGGCACGTAATAAGGCAAGCAATTAAGCAGGCAATTAAGGAGGCAATTATGCAGTTAATTAGGCAAGCATTTAGGCAGGCACGCAATTAGGCAGGCAATTAGGCATGCAATTATGCAGTCAATTGGGCAAGCATGCAATTTGGCAGGTTATTAGGCAGGCAATTTGGCAGGAAATTAGGCAGGCAATTAGGCAGGAAATTAGGAATTTATATGGCAGATAATTAGGCAGGAAATTAGGCAGGCAATTAGGCAGGCAATTAGTCAGACAGACAATAAGGCAGGCAATTAGGCAGGTAATTAGGCAGGCAAAATGCAGGCAAATAGGCAGGCAATTAGACAGCCAATTAGGCAGGCAATTAGGTCATTTAATTAGGCAGGCAATTAGGCAGGAAATTAGGCAGGCAATTAGTCAGACAGACAATAAGGCAGGCAATTAGGCAGGTAATTAGGCAGGCAATAAGGCAGGCAAATAGGCAGGCAATTAGACAGCCAATTAGGCAGGCAATTAGGCATTTAATCAGGCAGATAATTAGGCAGGCAATTAGGCAGGCAATAAGGCAGGCAATTAGTCAGACAGACTATTAGGCAGGCAATTAGGCAGGCAATTAGGCAGGTAATAAGGCAAGCAATTAGGCAGACAATTAAGGAGGCAATCAGGCAGTTAATTAGGCAAGCTATTAGGCAGGCAATTAGGCAGGTAATTAAGCAGGCAAAAAGGCAGGCAAATAGGCAGGCAATTAGACAGCCAATTAGGCATTTAATAAGGCAGGCAATAAGGCAGGCAAATAATCAGGCAATTAGACAGCCAATTAGGCAGACAATTAGACATTTAATTAGGCAGATAATTAGGCAGGAAATAAAAGCAGGAATTTAGGCAGGCAATTAGGCAGGCATTTAGGCAGGTAATTAGGCAGGCTATTGGCAGGCAATTAGGCAGGTAATTAGGCAGTTAATTAGGCAGGCAATTAATCAGATAATTAGGCAGGCAATTAGGCAGGCAATTAGGCAGGCAATTAGGCAGTTAATAAGGCAAGCAATTTTGAAGTCAATTAGGCAGGCAATTAGGCAGGAAGGCAGGCAATTAGGTAGGCAATTAGGTAAACAATTAGGCAGTTAATTAGACCCTAGTTAGGCAGGCTATTAAGCAGGTAATTAGGCAGGCAGGCAATTAGGCAGGCAAATAAGTAGTTCATTAGGCAAGCTGGCAATTTTTAGGTAATTAGGCAGGCAATTAGGCAGGCAATTAGGCAGGCAATAAGGCAGTTTATTAGGCAGACAATTAGGCAGTTAATTAGGCAGGCAAGTAGGCAGGTAATTAGGCATGCAATTAGGTAGTTAATTAGGCAAGCACTTAGGCAGTAAATTAGGCAGTCAATTAGGCAGGCATTTAGTCAGTTAATTAGGCAGGCAATTAGGCAGACAATTAGCAGGCAATTAGGCAGAAAGGAAGGCAATTAGACAGGCAATTTGGTAGGCAATTAGGCAGGCAAGCAATTAGGCAGGCAGTAAGGCAGTTAATTAGGCAGGTAATTAGGCAAATAGTTAGGCAGGCAATTAGGCAGTGAATTAGGCAGGCAATTAGGCAGGCAATGAGGCAGGCAATTAAGCAGGCAATTAGGCAGGCAATAAGGCAGATAATTAGGCAAGCAATTAGGCAGGCAATTAGGCAGGCAATTAGGCAGGCAATTAGGCAGGCAATTAGGCAGGCAATTAAGCAGGCAATTTGGCAGGTACTTAGGCAGGCAATTAGGCAGGCAATTATGAAGTCAATTAGGCAGGCAATTAAGCAGGCAATTAGGCAGGCAATAAGGCAGATGATTAGGCAAGCAATTAGGCAGGCAATTAGGCAGGCAATTAAACAGGCAATTAGGCAGGCAATTAGGCAGGCAATTAAGCAGACAATTTGGCAGGTACTTAGGCAGGCAATTAGGCAGGCAATAAGGCAGATAATTAGGCAAGCAATAAGGCAGGCAATTAGGCAGGCAATTAGGCAGGCAATTAGGCAGGCAATTAGGCAGGCAATTAAGCAGGCAATTTGGCAGGTACTTAGGCAGGCAATTAGGCAGGCAATTATGAAGTCAATTAGGCAATCAATTAGGTAGGAAGGCAGGAAATAAGATAGGCAATTAGGCAGATAATTAGGCAGGCAATTAGGCAGGCAATTAAACAGGCAATTAGGCAGATAATTCGGAAGACAATAAGGCAAGCAATTAGGCAGTTAATTAGGCAGGCAATTATGCAGTAATTAGGCCCCTAATTAGGCAGGCTATTAAGCAGGTAATTAGGCAGGTAATAAAGCAGGCAATAAGGCAGGCAAATAGGCAGGTAATAAGACAGACAATTAGGCATTTAATAAGGCAGATATTTAAGCAGGAAATTGGGAAGGCAATTTGGCAGGCAATTAGGCAGGCAGACAATTAGGCAGGCAATTAGGCAGGCCATTAGGCAGGCAATTAGGCAGGTAATTAGGCAGGCAATTAGGCAGTTAATTAGGCAGGCAATTAGGCAGGCAATGAGGCAGGCAATTAAGCAGTTAATTAGGCAGTTAATAAGGCAGGCAATTAGGCAATTAATTAGGCAGGCAAATAAGCAGGGAATTAAGCAGTTAATTAGGCATGCAATAAGACAGATGATTAGGCAGGCAATTAGGCAGGCAATAAGGCAAGCAATTAAGCAGGCAATTAAGGAGGCAATTATGCAGTTAATTAGGCAAGAAATAAGGCAAGCAGGCAATTAGGCATGCAATTAAGCTTAAATTAAGCAAGCATGCAATTTGGCAGGTAATTAGGCAGGCAATAAGGCAAGCAATTAGGCAGACAATTAAGAAGGCAATTAGGCAGTTAATTAGGCAAGCAATTAGAAGGCAAGCAATAAGGCAGGCAGGTAATTAGGCAGGCAATTAGCAGTTAGTTAGGCAGGCAAGCAATTTGGCAGGTAATTAGGCAGGCAATAAGGCAAGCAATTAGCAGGCTATTAAGTAGGCAATTAGGCAGTTAATTAAGCAAGCAATTTGGCAGGCAGGCAATTAGGCAAACAGGCAATTAGGCATGCAATTAAGCAGTTAATTGGGCAAGTAGGCAATTTGGCAGGTAATTAGGCAGGCAAAATAGCAGGCAATAAGGCATGCAATTAGGCAGGCATTTAAGCAGTTAAAAGGCAGGCAATTATGAAGTCAATTAGACAGGCAATTAGGCAGCAAGGCAGGCAATTAGGTAGGCAATTAGGTGAACAATTAGGGAGGCAATTATGCAGGCAATTAGGCAGTTAATTAAGCAGGCAATTAGGCAGTTTATAAGGCAGGCAATTATGAAGTCAATTAGGCAGGCAATTATGCAGGAAGGCAGGCAATTAGGTAGGCAATTAGGCGGGCAAGAAATTAGGCAAGCAGTAAGGCAGTTAATTAGGCAGTTAATTAGGCAGGCAATTAGGCAGGCTATAAGGCAGTTAATAAAGCAGTTAATAAGGCAGGCAATTAGGCAGGCAATTAGGCAGTTTATTAAGCAGGCAATTAGGCAGTTAATAAGGCAAGGAATTATGAAGTCAATTCGGCAGGCAATTAGGCAGGAAGTCAGGCATTTAGGTAGGCAATTAGGAAGGCAATTAGGCAGGCAATTAAGCAGGCAATTAGGCAGGCAATAAGGTAGGCAATTAGGCAGTTAATAAGGCGGGCAATTAGGTAGGCAATTAGGCAGGCAATAAGTCAGGCAATAAGGCAAGCAATTAAGCAGGCAAGTAGACAGGCAATTAAACAGGTAATTAAGCAGGCAATAAGGCAGTTAATTATGCAAGCAATTAAGCAGGCAAGCAATAAGGCAGGCAGGAAATTAGGCAGGCAATTAAGCAGTTAATTAGGCAGGCAAGTCATTTAGCAAGTAATTAGGCAGACAATAAGGCAAGCAATTAAGCAGGCAATTAGGCAGTTAATTATGCAAGCAATTAGGCAGGCAGGCAATTAGGCAGGCAGGCAATTAGGCAGGTAGGCAATTAGGCATGCAATTAAGCAGTTAATTTGGCAAGCAGGTAATTTGGCAGGTAATTAGGCAGTAAATAAGGCAGGCAATTATGAAGTCAATTCGGCAGGCAATTAGGCAGGAAGTCAGGCAATTTGGTAGGCAATTAGGCAAACAATTAGGCAGGCTATTAGGCAGGCAATTAGGCAGGCAATTAAGCAGACAATTAGTCAGGCAATAAGGCAGGCAATTAGGCAGTTAATTAGACAGTCAATAAGGCATTTATCAAGGCAGGCAATTATGAAGTCAATTAGGCAGGCTATTAGGCAGGAAGGCAGCCAATTAGGTAGGCAATTAGGTAGGCAATTAGGCAGGCAAGCAGTTAGGCAGGCAGTAAGGCAGTTAATTAGGCTGGCAAATAGGCAGTTATTTGAGCAGGCAATTAGGCAGTTAATTGAACAGGCAATTAGGCAGGCAATTAGGCAGGTAATTAGGCAAGCAGGCAATTAGGCATGCAATTAAGCAGTTAATTGGACAAGCATGCAATTTAGCAGGTAATAAGGCAGGCAATTAGGCAGGCAATTAGGCAGGCAATTAGGCAGTTAATTAAACAGGCAATTAGGCAGTAATTAAGCAGGCAATCAGGCAGTTAAAAAGGCAGGCAATTATGAAGTCAACTTGGCAGGCAATTAGGCAGGAAGGCAGGCATTTAGGTAGGCAATTAGGAAGGCAATTAGGCAGACAATTAGGTAAGCAATTCGGTAGGCAATTAGACAGGCAAGCAATTAGGCAGGCAATTAGGCAGGCAATTAGGCAGGCAATTCGGCAGGCAATAAGGCAGGCAATAAGGCAGATGATTAGGCAAGCAATAAGCAGGCAATTAGGAGAGCAAATAAAAAAGGCAATTAGGCAGGCAATTAAACAGGCAATTTGGCAGGTAAAAAGGCAGGCAATTAGGCAGGCAAGCAATTAGGCAAGCAGCAAGACAGTTAATTAGGCAGTTAATTAGGCAGGCAATTAGGCAGTTAATTAGGCAGTTAATTAGGCAGGCAATTAGGCAGTTAATTAGGCAAGCAATTAAGCAGGCAATTAGGCAGTTAATTAGGCAGGCAATTAAGCAGGTAATTAAGCAGTTAATTAGGCAAGCAATTAAGCAGGCAAGCAATAAGGCAGGCAGGTAATTAGGCAGGCAATTAAGCAGTTAATTAGGCAGGCAAGCAATTTGGCAGGTAATTAGGCAGGTAATAAGGCAAGCAATTAGGCAGACAATTAAGGAGGCAATTAGGCAGTTAATTAGGCAAGCAATTAGGCAGGCAAGCAATAAGGCAGGCAGGTAATTAGGCAGGCAATTAAGCAGTTAGTTAGGCAGGCATGCAATTTGGCAGGTAATTAGGCAGGCAATAAGGCAAGCAATTAAGCAGGCAATTAAGGAGGCAATTATGCAGTTAATTAGGCAAGCAATTAGGCAGGTAGGCAATTGGGCATGCAATTAAGCTGTAAAATGGGCAAGCATGCAATTTGGCAGATAATTAGGCAGGCAATTTGGCAGGCAATTAGGCAGGCATTTAGGCAGGCAATTAAGCAGTTAATAAGGCAAGCAATTATGAAGTCAATTAGAAAGGCAATTAGGCAGGAAGGCAGCCAATTTGGTAGGCAATTAGATAAACAATTAGGCAGCCAATTAGGCAGTTAATTAGGCAGGTAATTAGACAGTTAGTTAGGCAGGCAATTAGGCAGTTAATTATGCAGGCAATTAGGCAGTTAATTAGACAGGCAAGTAGGCAGGTAATTAGGCACGCAATTAGGTAATTAATTATGCAGGCAATTAGGCAAACAAATAAACAGGCATACAATTAGGCAGGCAATTAGGTAGCCAAATAGGCATTAAGATAGGCGGGCAATTAGGCAGGAAATTAGACAGTAAATTTGGCAGGTAATTAGGCAGGCATGCAATTAGGCATGCAGGCAATTAGGCAGGCAGGTAATTAGGCAGGCAGGTAATTAGGCAGGCAGGCAATTAGGCAGGCAGGCAATTAGGCAGGTAGGCAATAAGGCAGGCAATTAATCAGGCAATTAAGCAGGAAATTAGGCAAGTTGGCATTTAGGCAGGCAATTAGGTAGGCAATTAAGCAGGCAATTAGGCAGGCACTAAGGCTATTAATTAGACAGGCAATTAGGCAGGCAATAAGGCAGGCAGTTAGGCAGTTTATAACGCAGGCAATTAGGCTGACAATTAGGCAGTTATATGAGCAGGCAATTAGGCAGTTAATTGAGCAGGCAATTAGGCAGGCAATGAGGCAATATATTAAGCAGTTTATTAGGCAGGCAGGCAATTTGGCAGGTAATTAGGCAGGCAATTAGGCAGGGTTTCAGGCAGGCAATTATGCAGTTAATAAGGCAGGCAATTAGGCAGAGAATTAGGCAGTCAAATTGGCAGGCTTTTAAACAGGCAATTAGGCAGTAATTAGGCAGGCAAAAAGGCAGGCAATTAGGCAGTAAATAAGGCAGGAAATTAGGCAGTAATTAGGCCCCTAATTAGGCAGGCTATTAAGCAGGTAATTAGGCAGGTAATAAAGCAGGCAATAAGGCAGGCAAATAGGCAGGTAATAAGACTGACAATTAGGCATTTAATAAGGCAGATATTTAAGCAGGAAATTGGGCAGGCAATTTGGCAGGCAATTAGGCAGGCAGACAATTAGGCAGGCAATTAGGCAGGCCATTAGGCAGGCAATTAGGCAGGTAATTAGGCAGGCAATTAGGCAGTTAATTAGGCAGGCAATTAGGCAGGCAATGAGGCAGGCAATTAAGCAGTTAATTAGGCAGTTAATAAGGCAGGCAATTAGGCAATTAATTAGGCAGGCAAATAAGCAGGGAATTAAGCAGTTAATTAGGCATGCAATAAGACAGATGATTAGGCAGGCAATTAGGCAGGCAATAAGGCAAGCAATTAAGCAGGCAATTAAGGAGGCAATTATGCAGTTAATTAGGCAAGAAATAAGGCAAGCAGGCAATTAGGCATGCAATTAAGCTTAAATTAAGCAAGCATGCAATTTGGCAGGTAATTAGGCAGGCAATAAGGCAAGCAATTAGGCAGACAATTAAGAAGGCAATTAGGCAGTTAATTAGGCAAGCAATTAGAAGGCAAGCAATAAGGCAGGCAGGTAATTAGGCAGGCAATTAGCAGTTAGTTAGGCAGGCAAGCAATTTGGCAGGTAATTAGGCAGGCAATAAGGCAAGCAATTAGCAGGCTATTAAGTAGGCAATTAGGCAGTTAATTAAGCAAGCAATTTGTCAGGCAGGAAATTAGGCAAACAGGCAATTAGGAATGCAATTAAGCAGTTAATTGGGCAAGTAGGCAATTTGGCAGGTAATTAGGCAGGCAAAATAGCAGGCAATAAGGCATGCAATTAGGCAGGCATTTAAGCAGTTAAAAGGCAGGCAATTATGAAGTCAATTAGACAGGCAATTAGGCAGCAAGGCAGGCAATTAGGTAGGCAATTAGGTGAACAATTAGGGAGGCAATTATGCAGGCAATTAGGCAGTTAATTAAGCAGGCAATTAGGCAGTTTATAAGGCAGGCAATTATGAAGTCAATTAGGCAGGCAATTATGCAGGAAGGCAGGCAATTAGGTAGGCAATTAGGCGGGCAAGAAATTAGGCAAGCAGTAAGGCAGTTAATTAGGCAGTTAATTAGGCAGGCAATTAGGCAGGCTATAAGGCAGTTAATAAAGCAGTTAATAAGGCAGGCAATTAGGCAGGCAATTAGGCAGTTTATTAAGCAGGCAATTAGGCAGTTAATAAGGCAAGGAATTATGAAGTCAATTCGGCAGGCAATTAGGCAGGAAGTCAGGCATTTAGGTAGGCAATTAGGAAGGCAATTAGGCAGGCAATTAAGCAGGCAATTAGGCAGGCAATAAGGTAGGCAATTAGGCAGTTAATAAGGCGGGCAATTAGGTAGGCAATTAGGCAGGCAATAAGTCAGGCAATAAGGCAAGCAATTAAGCAGGCAAGTAGACAGGCAATTAAACAGGTAATTAAGCAGGCAATAAGGCAGTTAATTATGCAAGCAATTAAGCAGGCAAGCAATAAGGCAGGCAGGAAATTAGGCAGGCAATTAAGCAGTTAATTAGGCAGGCAAGTCATTTAGCAAGTAATTAGGCAGGCAATAAGGCAAGCAATTAAGCAGGCAATTAGGCAGTTAATTATGCAAGCAATTAGGCAGGCAGGCAATTAGGCAGGCAGGCAATTAGGCAGGTAGGCAATTAGGCATGCAATTAAGCAGTTAATTTGGCAAGCAGGTAATTTGGCAGGTAATTAGGCAGTAAATAAGGCAGGCAATTATGAAGTCAATTCGGCAGGCAATTAGGCAGGAAGTCAGGCAATTTGGTAGGCAATT
Source organism: Bacillus rossius redtenbacheri (assembly GCF_032445375.1). Classification (NCBI taxonomy): domain Eukaryota; kingdom Metazoa; phylum Arthropoda; class Insecta; order Phasmatodea; family Bacillidae; genus Bacillus; species Bacillus rossius. The sequence goes on along the minus strand of NW_026962667.1, from coordinate 190,211 downwards.
AGGTAAACAATTAGGCAGGCTATTAGGCAGGCAATTAGGCAGGCAATTAAGCAGACAATTAGTCAGGCAATAAGGCAGGCAATTAGGCAGTTAATTAGACAGTCAATAAGGCATTTATCAAGGCAGGCAATTATGAAGTCAATTAGGCAGGCTATTAGGCAGGAAGGCAGCCAATTAGGTAGGCAATTAGGTAGGCAATTAGGCAGGCAAGCAGTTAGGCAGGCAGTAAGGCAGTTAATTAGGCTGGCAAATAGGCAGTTATTTGAGCAGGCAATTAGGCAGTTAATTGAACAGGCAATTAGGCAGGCAATTAGGCAGGTAATTAGGCAAGCAGGCAATTAGGCATGCAATTAAGCAGTTAATTGGACAAGCATGCAATTTAGCAGGTAATAAGGCAGGCAATTAGGCAGGCAATTAGGCAGGCAATTATGCAGTTAATTAAACAGGCAATTAGGCAGTAATTAAGCAGGCAATCAGGCAGTTAAAAAGGCAGGCAATTATGAAGTCAACTAGGCAGGCAATTAGGCAGGAAGGCAGGCATTTAGGTAGGCAATTAGGAAGGCAATTAGGCAGACAATTAGGTAAGCAATTCGGTAGGCAATTAGACAGGCAAGCAATTAGGCAGGCAATTAGGCAGGCAATTAGGCAGGCAATTCGGCAGGCAATAAGGCAGGCAATAAGGCAGATGATTAGGCAAGCAATAAGCAGGCAATTAGGAGAGCAAATAGAAAGGCAATTAGGCAGGCAATTAAACAGGCAATTTGGCAGGTAATAAGGCAGGCAATTAGGCAGGCAAGCAATTAGGCAAGCAGCAAGACAGTTAATTAGGCAGTTAATTAGGCAGGCAATTAGGCAGTTAATTAGGCAGTTAATTAGGCAGGCAATTAGGCAGTTAATTAGGCAAGCAATTAAGCAGGCAATTAGGCAGTTAATTAGGCAGGCAATTAAGCAGGTAATTAAGCAGTTAATTAGGCAAGCAATTAAGCAGGCAAGCAATAAGGCAGGCAGGTAATTAGGCAGGCAATTAAGCAGTTAATTAGGCAGGCAAGCAATTTGGCAGGTAATTAGGCAGGTAATAAGGCAAGCAATTAGGCAGACAATTAAGGAGGCAATTAGGCAGTTAATTAGGCAAGCAATTAGGCAGGCAAGCAATAAGGCAGGCAGGTAATTAGGCAGGCAATTAAGCAGTTAGTTAGGCAGGCATGTAATTTGGCAGGTAATTAGGCAGGCAATAAGGCAAGCAATTAAGCAGGCAATTAAGGAGGCAATTATGCAGTTAATTAGGCAAGCAATTAGGCAGGTAGGCAATTAGGCATGCAATTAAGCTGTAAAATGGGCAAGCATGCAATTTGGCAGATAATTAGGCAGGCAATTTGGCAGGCAATTAGGCAGGCATTTAGGCAGGCAATTAAGCAGTTAATAAGGCAAGCAATTATGAAGTCAATTAGAAAGGCAATTAGGCAGGAAGGCAGCCAATTTGGTAGGCAATTAGATAAACAATTAGGCAGCCAATTAGGCAGTTAATTAGGCAGGTAATTAGACAGTTAATTAGGCAGGCAATTAGGCAGTTAATTATGCAGGCAATTAGGCAGTTAATTAGACAGGCAAGTAGGCAGGTAATTAGGCACGCAATTAGGTAATTAATTATGCAGGCAATTAGGCAAACAAATAAACAGGCATACAATTAGGCAGGCAATTAGGTAGCCAAATAGGCAGTAAGATAGGCGGGCAATTAGGCAGGAAATTAGACAGTAAATTTGGCAGGTAATTAGGCAGGCATGCAATTAGGCATGCAGGCAATTAGGCAGGCAGGTAATTAGGCAGGCAGGTAATTAGGCAGGCAGACAATTAGGCAGGCAGGCAATTAGGCAGGTAGGCAATAAGGCAGGCAATTAATCAGGCAATTAAGCAGGAAATTAGGCAAGTTGGCAATTAGGCAGGCAATTAGGTAGGCAATTAAGCAGGCAATTAGGCAGGCACTAAGGCTATTAATTAGACAGGCAATTAGGCAGGCAATAAGGCAGGCAGTTAGGCAGTTTATAACGCAGGCAATTAGGCTGACAATTAGGCAGTTATATGAGCAGGCAATTAGGCAGTTAATTGAGCAGGCAATTAGGCAGGCAATGAGGCAATATATTAAGCAGTTTATTAGGCAGGCAGGCAATTTGGCAGGTAATTAGGCAGGGTTTCAGGCAGGCAATTAGGCAGTTAATAAGGCAGGCAATTAGGCAGAGAATTAGGCAGTCAAATTGGCAGGCTTTTAAACAGGCAATTAGGCAGTAATTAGGCAGGCAAAAAGGCAGGCAATTAGGCAGTAAATAAGGCAGGAAATTAGGCAGGCAGGAAATTAGGCGGGCAGGCAATTAGGCAGGAAGGCAATTAGGCAGGCAGGTAATTAGGTAGGCAATTAGGCAGTTAATTAGGCAAGCAGGCAATTAGGCATGCAATTAAGCAGTTAATTGGGCAAACAGGCAATTAAGCAGGTAATAAGGCAGGCAATAAGGCAGGCAATTATGCAGTTGATTAGCCAGGCAATTAGCAGTTAAAAAGACTGGCATTTATGAAATCAATTAGGCAGGCAATTAGGCAGGAAGGCAGGCAATTAGGTAGGCAATTAAGCAGTTAATTAGACAAGCATGCAATTTAGCAGGTAATAAGGCAGGCAATTAGGCAGGCAATTAGGCAGGCAATTATGCAGTTAATTAAACAGGCAATTAGGCAGTAATTAAGCAGGCAATCAGGCAGTTAAAAAGGCAGGCAATTATGAAGTCAACTAGGCAGGCAATTAGGCAGGAAGGCAGGCATTTAGGTAGGCAATTAGGAAGGCAATTAGGCAGACAATTAGGTAAGCAATTCGGTAAGCAATTAGACAGGCAAGCAATTAGGCAGGCAATTAGGCAGGCAATTAGGCAGGCAATTCGGCAGGCAATAAGGCAGGCAATAAGGCAGATGATTAGGCAAGCAATAAGCAGGCAATTAGGAGAGCAAATAGAAAGGCAATTAGGCAGGCAATTAAACAGGCAATTTGGCAGGTAATAAGGCAGGCAATTAGGCAGGCAAGCAATTAGGCAAGCAGCAAGACAGTTAATTAGGCATTTAATTAGGCAGGCAATTAGGCAGTTAATTAGGCAGTTAATTAGGCAGGCAATTAGGCAGTTAATTAGGCAAGCAATTAAGCAGGCAATTAGGCAGTTAATTAGGCAGGCAATTAAGCAGGTAATTAAGCAGTTAATTAGGCAAGCAATTGAGCAGGCAAGCAATAAGGCAGGCAGGTAATTAGGCAGGCAATTAAGCAGTTAATTAGGCAGGCAAGCAATTTGGCAGGTAATTAGGCAGGTAATAAGGCAAGCAATTAGGCAGACAATTAAGGAGGCAATTAGGCAGTTAATTAGGCAAGCAATTAGGCAGGCAAGCAATAAGGCAGGCAGGTAATTAGGCAGGCAATTAAGCAGTTAGTTAGGCAGGCATGTAATTTGGCAGGTAATTAGGCAGGCAATAAGGCAAGCAATTAAGCAGGCAATTAAGGAGGCAATTATGCAGTTAATTAGGCAAGCAATTAGGCAGGTAGGCAATTAGGCATGCAATTAAGCTGTAAAATGGGCAAGCATGCAATTTGGCAGATAATTAGGCAGGCAATTTGGCAGGCAATTAGGCAGGCATTTAGGCAGGCAATTAAGCAGTTAATAAGGCAAGCAATTATGAAGTCAATTAGAAAGGCAATTAGGCAGGAAGGCAGCCAATTTGGTAGGCAATTAGATAAACAATTAGGCAGCCAATTAGGCAGTTAATTAGGCAGGTAATTAGACAGTTAATTAGGAAGGCAATTAGGCAGTTAATTATGCAGGCAATTAGGCAGTTAATTAGACAGGCAAGTAGGCAGGTAATTAGGCACGCAATTATGTAATTAATTATGCAGGCAATTAGGCAAACAAATAAACAGGCATACAATTAGGCAGGCAATTAGGTAGCCAAATAGGCAGTAAGATAGGCGGGCAATTAGGCAGGAAATTAGACAGTAAATTTGGCAGGTAATTAGGCAGGCATGCAATTAGGCATGCAGGCAATTAGGCAGGCAGGTAATTAGGCAGGCAGGTAATTAGGCAGGCAGACAATTAGGCAGGCAGGCAATTAGGCAGGTAGGCAATAAGGCAGGCAATTAATCAGGCAATTAAGCAGGAAATTAGGCAAGTTGGCAATTAGGCAGGCAATTAGGTAGGCAATTAAGCAGGCAATTAGGCAGGCACTAAGGCTATTAATTAGACAGGCAATTAGGCAGGCAATAAGGCAGGCAGTTAGGCAGTTTATAACGCAGGCAATTAGGCTGACAATTAGGCAGTTATATGAGCAGGCAATTAGGCAGTTAATTGAGCAGGCAATTAGGCAGGCAATGAGGCAATATATTAAGCAGTTTATTAGGCAGGCAGGCAATTTGGCAGGTAATTAGGCAGGGTTTCAGGCAGGCAATTAGGCAGTTAATAAGGCAGGCAATTAGGCAGAGAATTAGGCAGTCAAATTGGCAGGCTTTTAAACAGGCAATTAGGCAGTAATTAGGCAGGCAAAAAGGCAGGCAATTAGGCAGTAAATAAGGCAGGAAATTAGGCAGGCAGGAAATTAGGCGGGCAGGCAATTAGGCAGGAAGGCAATTAGGCAGGCAGGTAATTAGGTAGGCAATTAGGCAGTTAATTAGGCAAGCAGGCAATTAGGCATGCAATTAAGCAGTTAATTGGGCAAACAGGCAATTAAGCAGGTAATAAGGCAGGCAATTATGCAGTTGATTAGCCAGGCAAATTAGCAGTTAAAAAGACTGGCATTTATGAAGTCAATTAGGCAGGCAATTAGGCAGGAAGGCAGGCAATTAGGTAGGCAATTTGGTAGGCATTTAGGCAGGCAAGCAGTTAGGCAGGCAGTAAAGCAGTTAATTAGGCAGGCAATTAGGCAGATAATTAGGCAAGCAGGCAATTAGGCATGCAATTAAGCAGTTAATTGGGCAAACAGGCAATTAAGCAGGTAATAAGGCAGGCAATTAGGCAGGCAATTAGGCAGGCAATTAGGCAGGCAATTAAACAGGCAATAAGGCAGGCAATTATGCAGTTGATTAGCCAGGCAATTAGCAGTTAAAAAGGCTGGCATTTATGAAGTCAATTAGGCAGGCAATAAGGCAGCAAGGCAGGCAATTAGGTAGGCAATTTGGTAGGCAATTAGTCAGGCAAGCAATTTGGCAGGCAGTAAGGCAGTTAATTAGGCTGGCAATTAAACAGTTAATTGAGCATGCAGTTAGGCAGTTGATTGAGCAGGCTATTAGGCAGTTAATAAGGCAGGCAATTACGAAGTCAATTAGGCAGGTAATTTGGCAGGAAGGCAGGCATTTAGGTAGGCGATTAGGAAGGCAATTAGGCAGGCAATTAGGTAGGCAATTTGGTATGCAATTAGGCAGGCAAGCAATTAGGCAGGCAGTAAGGAAGTTAATTAGGCAGGTAATTAGGCAGGCAATTAGGCAGGCAATTAGGCAGGCAATTAGGCAGATAATTAGGCAAGCAATTAGGCAGGCAATTAGGCAGGTAATTAGGCAGGCAATTAAGCAGGCAATTTGGCAGGTAATTAGGCAGGAAATTAGGCAGGCAAATAGGCAGGCAATTAGACAGCCAATTAGGCAGGCAATTAGGCAGGCAATAAACCAGGAAATTTGGCAGTTAATTATGTAGGCAATTGGGCAGTTAATAAGGCAGGCAATTATGAAATCAATTAGGCAGGCAATTAGGCAGGAAGGCAGTCAATTAGGTAGGCAATTAGAAGGCAATTAGGAAGGCAAGCAATTAGGCAGGCAGTTAGGCAGTTAATTAGGCAGATAATTAGGTAAGCAGGCAATTAGGCAGGCAGGCAATTTGGCAGGTAGGCAATTAGGCAGGGTATAAAGCAGGCAATTAGGCAGTTAATTAAGCAGGTAATTAGGCTGTTAATAAGGCAAGCAATTAAGCAGGCATGCAATAAGGCAGGCAGGTAATTAGGCAGGCAATTAAGCAGTTAATTAGGCAGGCAAGCAATTTGGCAGGTTATTAGGCACGTAATAAGGCAAGCAATTAAGCAGGCAATTAAGGAGGCAATTATGCAGTTAATTAGGCAAGCATTTAGGCAGGCACGCAATTAGGCAGGCAATTAGGCATGCAATTAAGCAGTCAATTGGGCAAGCATGCAATTTGGCAGGTTATTAGGCAGGCAATTTGGCAGGAAATTAGGCAGGCAATTAGTCAGACAGACAATAAGGCAGGCAATTAGGCAGGTAATTAGGCAGGCAATAAGGCAGGCAAATAGGCAGGCAATTAGACAGCCAATTAGGCAGGCAATTAGGCATTTAATTAGGCAGGCAATTAGGCAGGAAATTAGGCAGGCAATTAGTCAGACAGACAATAAGGCAGGCAATTAGGCAGGTAATTAGGCAGGCAATAAGGCAGGCAAATAGGCAGGCAATTAGACAGCCAAATAGGCAGGCAATTAGGCATTTAATCAGGCAGATAATTAGGCAGGCAGGCAATTAGGCAGGCAATTAGTCAGACAGACTATTAGGCAGGCAATTAGGCAGGCAATTAGGCAGGTAATAAGGCAAGCAATTAGGCAGACAATTAAGGAGGCAATCAGGCAGTTATTTAGGCAAGCAATTAGGCAAGCAATTAGGCAGGTAATTAAGCAGGCAATAAGGCAGGCAAATAGGCAGGCAATTAGACAGCCAATTAGGCATTTAATAAGGCAGGCAATAAGGCAGGCAAATAATCAGGCAATTAGACAGCCAATTAGGCAGACAATTAGGCATTTAATTAGGCAGATAATTAGGCAGGAAATAAAGCAGGAATTTAGGCAGGCAATTAGGCAGGCATTTAGGCAGGTAATTAGGCAGGCTATTGGCAGGCATTTAGGCAGGCAATTAGGCAGGAAAATAGTGAGCAGACATTTAGGCAGTCAATCTGGCAGGCAATTAGGCAGTTAATTAGGCAGGAAATTAAGCAGGGAATTAAGCATTTAATTAGGCAGGCAATAAGACAGATAATTAAACAGGCAAATAGGCAGGCAATAAGGCAATTAATTAGGCAGGCAATTAGGCTGTTAATTAGGCAAGCAATAATGCGAGCTATTAGGCAGGCAATTAGGCAGGCAATTAGGCAGGTAATTAGGCAGGCAGTTAGGCAGGTTATTAGGCAGGCAATTAGGCAGTTAATAAGACAGGCAATTAGGTAGGCAATTAGGCTGTTAATTAAGCAGGAAATTAGGCAGTTAATAAGGCAGGCAATTAAAAGTCAATTAGGCAGGCAAGCAATTAGGCAGGCAAATAGGCAGTTAATTAGGCAGGCAATTAAGCAGGAAGGCAGGCAATTAGGTAGGCAATTAGGTAAACAATTAGGCAGTTAATTAGCAGGCAATTAGGCAGTTAATAAGGCAGGCAATTAAAAGTCAATTAGGCAGGCAAGCAATTAGGCAGGCAAATAGGCAGTTAATTAGGCAGGCAATTAATCAGATAATTAGGCAGGCAATTAGGCAAGCAAGTAAGCAGGCCATTAAGGAGGCAATTATGCAGTTAATTAGGCAAGCAATTAGGCAGGCAAGCAATTAGGCATGCAATTAAGCAGTAAATTGGGCAAGCATGCAATTTGGCAGGTAATTAGGCAGGCAATTAGGCAGACAATTATGCAGGCAATTAGGCAGGCGATTAGGCAGTTAATAAGGCAAGCAATTATGAAGTCAATAAGGCAGGCAATTAGGCAGGTAATTAGGCACGCAATTAGTTAGTTAATTAGGCAAGCAATTAGGCAGACAATTAGGCAGTAAATTAGGCAGGCATTTAAGCAGTAATTAGGCAGGAAATTAGGCAGTAAATTAGGTAGGAAATTAGGCAGGCAGGCAATTAGGCTGGCAGGCAATTAGGCAGGAAGGCAATTAGGCAGACAGGTAATTAGGTAGGCAATTTAGCAGTTAATTAGGCAGGCAAGCAATTTGATAGGTTATTATGCAGGCAATAAGCAAGCATTTAAGCAGGCAATTAGGCAGGCAATTAGGCAGGCAATTAGGCAGTTAATTAGCAGGCAATTAGGCAGGCAATTAGACAGGCAATTAGGCAGGCAATTAGACAGGCAATTAGGCAGGCAATTAGGCAGATAATTAGTCAGGCTTTTAGGCAGGCATTTAGACAAACAAATAGGCAGGCATACAATTAGGCAGGAAAATAGGCAGGCAATTATGTAGGCAATTAGGCAGTTAGATTGGCGGGCAATTAGGCAAGCAATTAGGAAGTAAATTAGGCAGGTAATTAGGCAGGCATGCAATTAGGCAATTAAGCAGGCAATTAGGCAGGTTGGCAATAAGGCAGGCAATTAGGCAGTTAATTAAGCAGGCAATTAGACAGTTAATAAGGCAGGCAATTATGAAGTCCATTAGGCAGGCAATTATGCAGGAAGGCAGGCAATTAGGTAGGCAATTAGGAAGGCAATTAGGCAGGCAAGCAATTAGGCAAGCAGTAAGGCAGTTAATTAGGCAGGCAATTAGGCAGTAAATTAGGCAGGCAATTAGGCAGGCAATTAGGCAGTTAATAGGGCAATCAATTAAGCAGGCAATTAGGCAGGCAATTAGGAAGACAATCAAGCAGGCAACAAGGCAGGCAATAAGGCTGGCAATAAGGCAGTTAATTGAGCAGGCAATTAGGCAGTTAATTGAGCAGGCAATTAGGCAGTTAATTGAGCAGGCAATTAGGCAGGCAATAAGGTAATATATTAAGCAGTTAATTAGGCAGGCAGGCAATTTGGAAGGTAATTAGGCAGGCAATTAGGCAGGCTATAAGGCAGGCAATTAGGCAGTTAATAAAGCAGTTAATAAGGCAGGCAATTAGGCAGTTAATTAGGCAGGCAATAAGGCAGGCAATTAGGCAGTTCATTAAGCAGGCAATTAGGCAGTTAATAAGGCAGGCAATTATGAAGTAAATTAGGCAGGCCATTAGGCAGGAAGGCAGGCTATTAGGTAGGCAATTAGGAAGGCAATTAGGCAGGCAAACAGGCAGGCAATTAGGCAGGCAATTAGGCATGCAATATGGCAGGCAATTAACAGGCAATTATGCAGTTAAATAGGCAATCAATTAAGCAGGCAATTAGGCAGGCAATTAGGAAGGCAATTAAGCAGGCAATTAGGCAATTAATTAGGCAAAAAATTAAGCAGACAAGCAATAAGGCAGGCAGGTAATTAGGCAGGCAATAAGGTAGGCTATAAGGCAGGCAATTAAGCAGTTAATAAAGCAGTTAATAAGGCAGGCAATTAGGCAGTTAATTAGGCAGGCAATAAGGCAGGCAATTAGAAAGTTAATTAAGCAGGCAATTAGGCAGTTAATAAGGCAGGCAATTATGAAGTCAATTAGGCAGGCAATTAGGCAGGAAGGCAGGCAATTAGGCAGGAAGGCAGGCTATTAGGTAGGCAATTAGGAAGGCAATTAGGCAGGCAATTAGGCAATATATTAAGCAGTTAATTAGGCAGGCAGGCAATTTGGAAGGTAATTAGGCAGGCAATTAGGCAGGCTATAAGGCAGGCAATTAGGCAGTTAATAAAGCAGTTAATAAAGCAGTTAATAAGGCAGGCAATTAGGCAGTTAATTAGGCAGGCAATAAGGCAGGCAATTAGGCAGTTAATTAAGCAGGCAATTAGGCAGTTAAAAAGGTTGGCAATTATGAAGTCAATTAGGCAGGCAATTAGGCAGGAAGGCAGGCTATTAAGTAGGCAATTAGGAAGGCAATTAGGAAGGCAATTAGGCAGGCAATTAAGCAGGAAATTAGGCAGGCAATTATGCAGTTAATTAGGCAGGAAATTAGGCATGCAATTAGGCAGGCAATTAGGCAGTAAATAAGGCAGGCAATTATGAAGTCAATTAGGCAGGCAATTAGGCAAGAAGGCAGGCAATTAGGTAGGCAATAAGGTAAATAATTAGGCAGGCAATTAGGCAGGCAATTAGGCAGGCAATAAGGCAGGCAATTAGGCAGGCAATTAGGCAGATAATTAGGCAAGCAGGCAATTAGGCATGCAATTAAGCAGTTATTTGGCAAGCAGGCTGTTTGGCAGGTAATTAGGCAGGCAATTAGGCAGGAATAAAGCAGGCAATTAGGCAGGCAATTAGGCAGACAATTATGCAGTTAATTAGGCAGGCAATTAGGCAGTTAATTAGGCAAGCAATTAAGCAGGGAATTAAGCAGTTAATTAGACATGCAATAAGACAAATTATTAGGCAGGCAATAAGGCAGTTAATTAGGCAAGCAATTATGCAGCTGATTAGGCAGGCAATTAGGCAGGCAATTAGGCAGGCAATTAGGCAGGTATATAAGCAGGCAATAAGGCAGGCAAATAAGCAGGCAATTAGACATCCAATTAGGAAGGCAATTAGCCATTTAATTAGGCAGATAATTAGGTAGGCAATGAGGCAGGCAATGTCGCAGGCAATTAGGCAAGCAATTAAGCAGACAAGCAATAAGGCAGGCAGGTAATTAGGCAGGCAATTAAGCAGTTAATTAGGCAGGCAAGCCATTTGGCAGGTAATTAGGCAGGCAATAAGGCAGGCTATAAGGCAGTCAATTAGGCAGTTAATAAAGCACTTAATAAGGCAGGCAATTAGGCAGTTAATTAGGCAGGCAATTAGGTAGGCAATTAAGCAGGCAATAAGGCAGGCAATTAGGCTATTAATTAGACAGGCAATTAGGCAGGAAATTAGGCAGTTAATGAGGCAGTTAATTAGACAGGCAATAAGGCAGGCAATTAGGCAGGCAATTAGGCAAGCAATTCAGCAGACAAGCAATAAGGCAGGAAGGTAATTAGCAGCCAATTAAGCAGTTAATTAGGCAGGCAAGCCATTTGGCAGATAATTAGGCAGGCACCAAGGCAGGCTATAAGGCAGTCAATTAGGCAGTTAATAAAGCACTTAATAAGGCAGGCAATTAGGCAGTTAATTAGGCAGGCAATAAGGCAGGCAATTAGGCAGTTAATTAAGCAGGCAATTAGGCTGTTAATAAGGCAGGCAATAATGAAGTCAATATGGCAGGCAATTAGGCAGGAAGGCAGGCTATTAGGTAGGCAATTAGGAAAGCAATTAGGCAATATATTAAGCAGTTTATTAGGCAGGCAATTTGGAAGGTAATTAGGCAGGCTATTAGGCAGGCTATAAGGCAAGCATTTAGGCAGTTAATAAAACAGTAAATAAAGCAGTTAATAAGGCAGGCAATTAGGCAGTTAATTAGGCAGGCAATAAGGCAGGCAATTAGGCAGTTAATTAGGCAAGCAATTAAGCAGTTAATTAGGCATGCAATAAGACATGATTAGGCAGGCAATTAGGCAGGCTTTAAGGCAGCTAATTAGGCAAGCAATTATGCAGCTGATTAGGCAGGCAATTAGGCAGGCAATTAGGCAGGTAATTAAGCAGGCAATAAGGCAGGCAAATAAGCAGGCAATTAGACAGCCAATTAGGCATGCAATTAGGCATTTAATTAGGCAGATAATTAGGTAGGAAATGAGGCAGGCAATATCGCAGGCAATTATGCAGGTAGGTAATAAGTCAGGCACTTAAGCAGGCAATTAAGCATGCAAATAGGCAGTTAATAAGGCAAGCAATTAGGCAGGCAAGCAATAAGGTAGTAAGGTAATTAGGCAGGCAATTAAGCAGTTAGATAGTCAGGCAAGCAATTTGGCAGGTAATTAGGCAGGCAATAAGGCAAACAATTAAGCGGGCAATTAAGGAGGCAATTATGCAGTTAATTAGGCAAGCAATTAGGCAGGCAGGCAATTAGGTATGAAATTAGGCAGTAAGTTGAGCAAGCATGTAATTTGGCAGGTAATTATACAGGCAATTAGGCAGGCAATTAGGCAGGCAATAAGGCAGTTAATAAGGCAAGCAATTATGAAGTCAATTAAGCAGGCAATTAGGCAGGAAGGCAGGCAATTAGGTAGGCAATTAGGTAAACAATTAGGCAGGCAATTAGGCAGTTAATTAGGCAGGCAATTAGGCAGTTATTTAATCAGGCAATTAGGCAGGCAAGCAAATTGGCAGGCAATTAGGCATTTGTTTAGGCAGGCAATTAGGCAGTTTATTAGGCCCCTAATAGGCAGGCTATTAAGCAGGTAATTAGGCAGGCAATTAGGCAGGCAATTAAGCAGTTCATTAGACAAGCAGGCAATTTGGCAGGTAATTAGGCAGGCAATTATGCTGTCAATTATGCAGGCAATTCGGCAGTTAAATAGGCAGGCAATTAGGCAGGCAATTAGGCAGATAATTAGGCAGGCAAGTAGGCAGGTTATTAGGCACGCAATAATGTAGTTAATTAGGCAAGCAATTAGGCAGTTAATTAAGCAGGCAATTAGGCAGTTAATAAGGCAGGCAATTATGAAGTCAATTAGGCAGGCAAATAGGCAGGAAGACAGGCATTTAGGTAGGCAATTAGGAAGGCAATTAGACAGGCAAGCAATTAGGCAGGCAATTAGGCAGTAAATTAGGCAGTAAATTAGTTAGGAAATTAGGCAGGCAGTCAATTAGGGTGGTAGGCAATTAGGCAGGCAGGTAATTAGGCAGGCAATTAGGCAGCCAAATAGGCAGTTAATTAGGCAGGCAATTAGGCAGTATGCTGTTTGAAGTTTGTGGTTTGCGAATATCGGTTTGCGGTTTACGAATCGCAATTTGCAGTTCGCAATTATTACCAATCAGTTCGTAGTTAGCAGTTTACAGTTCGCAGGTTGCAGTGAGCAGTTTGCTGTTCACATTTCGCTTTTCGCACATCTCAGTTCTGAGAATGCAGTTTGCAGTTCGCAATTTGTAGTTCGCAAATTGCAGTTTTCAGTTTGCAGTGCGTAGTTCTCAGTTTGCAGTTCACAGTTTTCTGTTCGCAGTTCTCAGTTCACAATTCGCTGTTTACTGTTCAGAGTTCGTAGGTTCGGTTTTTGCAATTTGCAGTTCGCAGTTGGGAGTTTGCAGTTTGTAGTTTGCTGTTTAAATTTTGTGCTTTCCGGATTGCTGTTCGCATTTGCAGTTTGCAGTTTGTAGTTTTGCAGTTCGCCGTTTACAGTTCGCTGTTCGACGTCATCTATCGCCGTTTGCTATTTCGATCGGCAGTTTGCGGATTGCGGTTTTAGTTTTGCGGTTTGCAGTTGGCAGTTTGCAGTTCGCAATATGCAGTTCGTAGTTTGAATTTTACAGTTTGCAATTTGCACATTGCAGGTCGCAGTTTAGAGTTCACAGTTTGCAGTACACAGTTAGCAGTTCGCAGTTTGAAGTTTATGGTTTGCGGATATCGGTTTGCGGTTTACGAATCGCAGTTTTCAGTTTGCAATTAGCTCCACGCAGTTCGTAGTTAGCAGTTTACAGTTCGCAGGTTGCAGTGAGCAGTTTGCTGTTCGCATTTCGCTTTTCGCACATCGCAGTTCTGAGAATGCAGTTTGCAGTTCGCAATTTGTAGTTCGCAAATTGCAGTTTGCAGTTTGCAGTGCGTAGTTCTCAGTTTGCAGTTCACAGTTTTATGTTCGCAGTTCTTAGTTTGCAATTCGCAGTTTACTGTTCATAGTTCGTAGGTTCGCTTTTTGCAGTTTGCAGTTCGCAGTTGGGAGTTTGCAGTTTGTAGTTTTCTGTTTAAATTTTGTGCTTTGCGTATTGCTGTTCGCATTTGCAGTTTGTATTTTACAGTTCGCCGTTTACAGTACGCTGTTCGACGTCATCTATCGCCGTTTGCGTTTTTCGGTCTGCAGTTTGCGGATTGCGGTTTTAGTTTTGTGGTTTGCAGTTGGCAGTTTGCTTTAATCAGTTTGCAGTTCGCAATATGAAGTTCGTAGTTTGAATTTTACAGTTTGCAATTTGCACATTGCAGGTCGCAGTTTAAAATTCACAGTTTGCAGTTCGCAATTTGCCATTAGCAGTTTTCAGTTTTCGGTTTGCGTTTTGCGGTTTGCAGTTGGCATTAGGCAGTTTGCAGTTTGCAGTTCGCAGTTCACAGATCCCAAACTTCCGCATACGGTTTTCAGTTTGCGGTTTGCATTTGCAGTTTGCAGTTCGCAGTTTTTCATTTCGCAGTATGCAGTTCGCAGTTCTCAAATAAGCATTTGGTGGTTTTGTGGTTTGCAGTTTGAAGTTTTACAGTTTGGGATTTGCAGCTCTTAATTCGCTGTTTGCAGTTCGCATTTTGCACTTCACAGTTTGCCGTTCGCAGTTTGCAGTTGACATGTTACAGTCATAAGTTTGTCGTTCGCAGGTTGCAGTTCGCAGTTTGCAGTGTGCAGTTCGGAGTTTGCTGTGCGCAGTTAGTAGGTATGCATTTCGCAGTTTGCCGTTCGCAGATTGCAGTTGCAGTTTGCAGTTTGCAGTTAGGTGTTTACAGTTTGCAGTTTGTAGTTCGCAGTTTGCAGTTGCAGTTGTCAGTTTGCAGTTTACAGTTATTACTTTGTAGTTTACGTTTTGTGGTTTGCGGTTTGCAGGTAGCAATTTGTATTTGGCAGTTCGCCGGTAATTGTCAGCATTTTGTATTTCGTTGTTTGGAGTTTTTTGTTTGCAGTTAGCCGTTTGTAGTTCGCAGTTCGCAGTTCGCAGTTTTAAAATCGCGGTTCACAGTTTGCTGGTTTCAGTTCGCAGTTTGCTGTTCGCAGTTTGCAGTTAGCCGTTTGTAGTTCGCAGTTCGCAGTTTTAAAATCGCGGTTCACAGTTCGCTGGTTTCAGTTCGCAGTTTGAATATCGCAGTTTGCAGTTGGCAGTTCGAAGTTTGCATTCGCAGTTTGCTGTTTGAAGTTTGTGGTTTGCGATTTCGGTTTGCAGTTAGTTAGCAGTGAGATGTTCGCAGTTCGCAGTTTGCAAATTGCCGTTTGCAATTTGCGGATTGCGAATTGCAATTTCCAGTTTTCTTTTTGTAATTTAAATTTTGCAGTTTGCAATTCGCAGTTTGCTGTATAAAGCTTGTGGTATGTGGTTTGTGGATTGTGGTATGTATTTCAGGCAATTAGTCAGACAAGCAATTAGGCAGGCAATTAGGCAGTTAATTAGGCAGGCAATTAGGCAGTTAATTAAGCAGGCAATTAGGCAGTTAATAAGGCAGGCAATTAAAAGTCAATTAGGCAGGCAAGCAATTAGGCAGGCAATTAGGCAGGCAATTAATCAGATAATTAGGCAGGCAATTAGGCAAGCAAGTAAGCAGGCAATTAAGGAGGCAATTATGCAGTTAATTAGGCAAGCAATTAGGCAGGCAAGCAATTAGGCATGCAATTAAGCAGTGAATTGGGCAAGCATGCAATTTGGCAGGTAATTAGGCAGGCAATTAGGCAGACAATTATGCAGGCAATTAGGCAGGCGATTAGGCAGTTAATAAGGCAAGCAATTATGAAGTCAATTAGGCAGGCAATTAAGCAGGAAGGCAGGCAATTAGGTAGGCAATTAGGTAAACAATTAGGGAGGCAATTAGGCAGGCAATTAGGCAGTTAATTATGCAGGCGATTTGGCAGGCAAAAAATTAGGCAGTTGTTTAGGCAGGCAATTAGGCAGTTAATTAGGCCCCTAGTTAGGCAGGCTATTAAGCAGGTAATTAGGCAGGCAGGCAATTAGGCAGGCAAATAAGAACTTCATTAGGCAAGCAGGCAATTTTGCAGGTAATTAGGCAGGCAATTAGGCAGTTAATTAGGCAGACAATTAGGCAGTTGATTAGGCAGGCATGTAGGCAGGTAATTAGATAAACAATAAGGCAGGCAATTATGCAGTTAATTAGGCAGGCAATTAGGCAGTTAATTAGGCAGGCAAGTAGGCAGGTAATTAGGCACGCAATTAGGCAGTAAATTAGGCAGGCATTTAAGCAGTAATTAGGCAGACAATTAGGCAGGCATTTAAGCAGTAATTAGGCAGGCAATTAGGCAGGAAATTAGGCAGGCAGGCAATTAGGCAGGAAGGCAATTAGGCTGACAGGTAATTAGGTAGGCAATTAAGCAGTTAATTAGGCAGGCAAGCAATTTTATAGGTAATTAGGCAGGCAATAAAGCAAGCAATTAGGCAGGCAATTAGGCAGGCAATTAGGCAGGCAATTAGGCAGTTAATTAGCAGGCAATTAGGCAGGCAATTAGACAGGCAATTAGGCAGGCAATTAGGCAGATAATTAGGCAGGCTTTTAGGCAGGCATTTAGACAAACCAATAGGCAGGCATACAATTAGGCAGGAAAATAGGCAGGCAATTAGGTAGGCAATTAGTCAGTTAGATAGGCGGGCAATTAGGCAAGCAATTAGGAAGTAAATTATGCAGGTAATTAGGCAGGCATGCAATTAGGCAGGCAATTAGGCAGGCAGGTAATTAGGCAGGCAGGCAATTAGGCAGGAAGGCAATTAAGCAGGCAATTAGACAGGTTGGCAATAAGGCAGGCAATTAGGTAGGCAATTAAGCAGGCAATTAGGTAGGCAATTAAGCAGGTAATTAGGCAGGCAATTAGGCTATTAATTAGACAGGCAATTAGGCAGTTAATAAGGCAGGTAATTAGGCAGGCAAAAAGGCAGGCAATTTGGCAGTTAATTAAGAAGCAAATAAGACAGTTAATAAGGCAGGCAATTATGAAGTCAATTAAGCAGGCAATTATGCAGGAAGGCAGGCAATTAGGTAGGCAATTAGGAAGGCAATGAGGCAGGCAAGCAATTAGGCAAGCAGTAAGGCAGTTAATTAGGTAGTTAATTAGGCAGGCAATTAGGCAGTTAATTAGGCAGGCAATTAGGCAGGCAATTAGCAGGCAATTAGGCAGGCAATTAGGCAGTTAATAGGGCAAGCAATTAAGCAGGCAATTAGGCAGGCAATTAAGCAGGCAATTAGACAGTTAATTAGGCAAGCAATTTAGCAGGCAAGCAATAAGGCAGGCAGGTAATTAGGCAGGCAATTAAGCAGTTAATTAGGCAGGCAAGCAATTTAGCAGGTATTTAGGCAGGCAATAAGGCAAGCAATTAAGCAGGCAATTAAGGAGGCAGTTAGGCAGTTAATTAGGCAAGCAATTAGGCAGGCAGGCAATTAGGCAGGCAATTAGGCAGGCAGGCAATTAGGCAGGCAGGCAAATAGGCATGGAATTAAGCAGTTAATTGGGCAAACAGTAAATTTTGCAGGTAATTAGGCAGGTAATTAGGCAGGCAAAAAGGCAAGCATTTAGGCTGGCAATTAGGCAGTTAATAAGGTAGCAATTATGAAGTCAATTAGGCAGGCAATTAGGCAGGAAGGCAGGCAATTAGGTATGCAATTAGGCAGGCAATTAGGCAGGCAATAAGGCAGGCAATTAGGCAGGCAATAAGGCAGGCAATTAGTCAGGAAGTTAGGCAGGTTATTCGGCAGACAATTAGGCAAGCAATTAGGCAGTTAATTAGGCAGGCGATTAGACAGTAATTAAGACCCTAATACAGGCTATTAAGCAGGTAATTAGGCAGGTAATTAAGCAGGCAATAAGGCAGGCAAAAAGGCAGGCAATTAGACAGATAATTAGGCAGGCAATTAGGCAGGTAATAAGGCAGGCAATTAGGGCAGGCAAATAGTGAGCAGACAATAAGGCCGGCAATTAGGCAGTTAATTAGGTACGCAATTAGGCAGGCAATGAGGCAGGCAATTAGGCATTTAATTAGGCAGGCAATTAGGCAATTAATTAGGCAGGCAAATAAGCAGGGAATTAAGCAGTTAATTAGGCATGCAATAAGACAGATGATTAGGCAGGCAATTAGGCAGGCAATTAGGCAGGCAATTAAGAATTTAATTAGGCAGATAATAAGGCAAGCAATTAGGCAGGCAATTAGGCAGGCAGACAATTTAACAAGCAATTATGCAGGCAATTAGGCAGGCAAATAGTGAGCAGACTATTAGGCATGCAATTAGGCATGCAATTAGGCAGTTAATTAGGCAGGCAATTAATCAGATAATTAGGCAGGCATTTAGGCAAGCAATTAAGCAGGCAATTAAGGAGGCAATTATGCAACTATTTAGGCAAGCAATTAGGCTGTCAGGCAATTAGGCAGGCAAGCAATTAGGCATGCAATTAAGCAGTTAATTGGGCAAGCATGCAATTTGGCAGGTAATTAGGCAGGCAATTAGGCAGGCAATTAGGCAGGCAATTAAGCAGGCGATTAGGCAGGCGATTAGGCAGATAATAAGGCAAGCAATTATGAAGTCAATTAGAGAGGCAATTAGGCAGGAAGGCAGGCAATTAGGTAGGCAATTAGGTAAACAATTAGGCAGGCAATTAGGCAGTTAATAAGGCAGGCAATTAGGCAGTTAATTATGCAGGCAATTAGGCAGGCAAGCAATTAGGCAGGCAATTAGGCAGTTGTTTAGACAGGCAAGTAGGCAGGTAATTAGGCACACAATTAGTTAGTTAATTAGGCAAGCAATTAGGCAGACAATAAGGCAGTAAATTAGGCAGACATTTAAGCAGTTATTAGGCAGGCAATTAGGCAGGCAATTAAGCAGGCAATTAGGCAGTAAATTAGGCAGGAAATTAGGCAGGCAGGCAATTAGGCTGGCAGGCAATTAGACAGGAAGGCAATTAGGCAGACAGATAATTAGGTAGGCAATTAAGCAGTTAATTAGGCAGGAAAGCAATTTGGCAGGTAATTAGGCAGGCAATAAGGCAAACAATTAAGCAGGCAATTAGGCAACAATTAGGCAGGAAGGCAATTAGGCAGACAGGTAATTAGGTAGGCAATTAAGCAGTTAATTAGGCAGGAAAGCAATTTGGCAGGTAATTAGGCAGGCAATAAGGCAAGCAATTAAGCAGGCAATTAGGCAGGCAATTAGGCAGGAAAGCAATTAGGCATGCAATTAAGCAGTTAATTGGGCAAGCATGCAATTTGGCAGGTATTTAGGCAGGCAATTAGGCAGGCAATTAGGCAAGCAATTAGGCAGGCGATTAGGCAGGCGATTAGGCAGTTAATAAGGCAAGCAATTATGAAGTCAATTAGAGAGGCAAATTAGGCAGGAAGGCAGGCAATTAGGTAGGCTATAGGTAAACAATTAGGCAGGCAATTAGGTAAACAATTAGGCAGGCAATTAGGCAGGCAAGCAATTAGGCAGGCAATTAGGCAGTTGTTTAGTCAGGAAAGTAGGCAGGTAATTAGGCACACGATTAGTTAGTTAATTAGGCAAGCAATTAGGCAGACAATAAGGCAGTAAATTAGGCAGACATTTAAGCAGTTATTAGGCAGGCAATTAGGCAGGCAATTAAGCAGGCAATTAGGCAGTAAATTAGGCAGGAAATTAGGCAGGCAGGCAATTAGGCAGGAAGGCAATTAGGCAGACAGGTAATAAGGTAGGCAATTAAGCAGTTAATTAGGCAGGGAAAGCAATTTGGCAGGTAATTAGGCAGGCAATAAGGCAAGCAATTAAGCAGGCAATTAGGCAGGAAGGCAATTAGGCAGACAGTAATTAGGTAGGCAATTAAGCTGTTAATTAGGCAGGAAAGCAATTTGGCAGGTAATTAGGCAGGCAATAAGGCAAGCAATTAAGCAGGCAATTAGGCAGGCAATTAGGCAGGCAATTAGGCAGTTAATTAGCAGGCAATTAGGCAGGCAATTAGGCAGGTAATTAGGCAGGCAATTAGGCAGATAATTGGGCAGGCAATTAGGCAGGCTTTTAGGCAGGCATTTATACAAACAAATAGGCAGGCATACAATTAGGCAGGCAAATAGGCAGGCAATTAGGTAGGCAATTAGGCAGTAAGTTAGGCGGGCAATTAGGCAAGCAATTAGGAAGTAAATTAGGCAGGTAATTAGGCATGCATGCAATTAGGCAGGCAGGCAATTAGGCAGGCAGTTAGGCAGGAAAGCAATAGGCAGGAAGGCAATTAGGCAGGAAGGCAATTAGGCAGGCAATTAGTCAGGCAATTAAGCAGGCAATTAGGCAGGTTGGCAATTAGGCAGGCAATTAGGTAGGCAATTAAGCAGGCAATTAGGCAGGCAATTAGGCAGGCAATTAGGCTATTAATTAGACAGGCAATTTGGCAGGCAATTAGGCAGTTAATAAGGCAGGCAATTAGGCAGGCAAAAAGGCAGGCAATTAGGCAGTTAATTAAGCAGTGCAATTAGACAGTTAATAAGGCAGGCAATTATGAAGTCAATTAGGCAGGCAATTATGCAGGAAGGCAGGCAAATTAGGTAGGCAATTAGGAAGGCAATTAGGCAGGCAAGCAATTAGGCAAGCAGTAAGGCAGTTAATTAGGCAGTTAATTGAGCAGGCAATTAGGCACTTAATTAGGCAGGCAATTAGGCTGGCAATTAGGCAGTTAATAAGGCAAGCAATTAAGCAGGGAAGTAAGCAGTTAATTAAGCATGCAATAAGACAAATGATTAGGCAGGCAATTAGGCAGGCAATAAGGCAGTTAATTGGGCAAGCAATTATGCAGCTGATTAGGCAGGCAATTAGGCAGGCAATTAGGCAGGCAATTAGGCAGGTAGTTAAGCAGGCAATAAGGCAGGCAAATAAGCAGGCATTTAGACAGCCAATTAGGCAGGAAATTAGGCATTTAATTAGGCAGATAATTAGGTAGGCAATGAGGAAGGCAATGTGGCAGGCAATTGGCAGGTAGGTAATTAGTCAGGCAATTAGGCAGGCAATTAAGCAGGCAAATAGGCAGTTAATAAGGCAAGCAATTAGGCAGGCAAGCAATAAGGCAGGCAGGTAATTAGGCAGGCAATTAAGCAGTTAGTTAGGCAGGCAAGCAATTTGGCAGGTAATTAGGCAGGCAATAAGGCAAGCAATTAGGCGGGCAATTAAGGAGGCAATTATGCAGTTAATTAGGCAAGCAATTAGGCAGGCAGGGCAATTAGGCAGGCAGGCAATTAGGCATGCAATTAAGCTGTAAATTGAGCAAGCATGCAATTTGGCAGGTAATTAGGTAGGCAATTAGGCAGGCAATTAGGCAGGCAAATTAGGCAGTTAATAAGGCAAGCAATTATGAAGTCAATTAAGCAGGCAATTAGGCAGGAAGGCAGGCAATTAGGTAGGCAATTAGGTAAACAATTAGGCAGGCAATTAGGCAGTTAATAAGGCAGGCAATTATGAAGTCAATTAGGCAGGCTATTAGGTAGGAAGGCAGACAATTAGGTAGGCAATTAGGTAGGCAATTAGGCAGGCAAGCAATTAGGTAGGCAATTAGGCAGGCAAGCAATTAGGCAGGCAGTAAGACAGTTAAATAGGCAGGCAATTAGGCAGATAATTAGGCAAGCAGGCAATTAGGCATGCAATTAAGCAGTTAATTGGGCAAGCAGGCAATTTGGCAGGTTATTAGGCAGGCAATTACGCAGTTAATTAGGTAGGCAATTAGCAGTTAATATGGCAGGCAATTATGAAGTCAATTAGGCAGGCAATTAAGCAGGAAGGCAGGCAATTAGGTAGGCAATTTGGTAGGCAATTAGGCAGGCAAGCAATTAGGCAGGCAATTAGGTAGGCAATTAGGCAGATAATTAGGCAGACAATTAGGCAGTTAATTAGGCAGTTAATTAGGTAGGCAATTAGGCAGTTAATAAGGCAGGCAATTATGAAGTCAATTAGGCAGGCAATTAGGCAGGAAGGCAGGCAATTAGGTAGGCAATTAGGCAGGCAATTAGGCAGGCAATAAGGCAGGCAATTAGGCAGGCATAAGGCAGGCAATTAGGCAGTTAATTAGGTAGGCAATTAGGCAGTTAATAAGGCAGGCAATTATGAAGTCAATTAGGCAGGCATTTAGGTAGGAAGGGAGGAAATAAGGTAAGCAATAAGGTAGGCTATTAGGAAGATAATTAGGCTGGCAATTAGGCAGTTAATTAGACAGGCAATAAGTCAGGCAATTAGGCAGGTTATTCGGCAGACAATTAGGCAAGCAATTAGGCAGTTAATTAGGCAGGTGATTAGGCAGTAATTAGGACCCTAATACAGGCTATTAAGCAGGTAATTAGACAGGTAATTAAGCAGGCAATAAGGCAGGCAAATAGGCAGGCAATTAGACAGACAATTAGGCAGGCAATTAGGCAGGTAATAAGGCAGGCAATTAGGGCAGGCAAATAGTTATCATTCAATAGGCAGGCAATTAGGCAAATAATTAGGCACGCAATTAGGCAGGCAATAAGGCAGGCAATTAGGCAGTTAATTAGGCAGGCAATTAGGCAATTAATTAGCAGGCAAAATAAGCAGGGAATTAAGCAGTTAATTAGGCATGCAATAAGACAGATGATTAGGCAGGCAATTAGGCAGGCAATTAGGCAGGCAATTAGGCAGGCAATTAAGCATTTAATTAGGCAGATAATAAGGCAGGCAATTAGGCAGGCAATTAGGAAGGCAGACTATTTGGCAAGCAATTATGCAGGCAATTAGGCATTTAATTAGGCAGGCAATTAGGCAATTAATTAGGCAGGCAAATAAGCAGGGAATTAAGCAGTTAAATAGGCATGCAATAAGACAGATGATTAGGCAGGCAATTAGACAGGCAATTAGGCAGGCAATTAAGAATTTAAATTAGGCAGATAATAAGGCAAGCAATTAGGGCAGGCAATTAGGCAGGCAGGACAATTTAAACAAGCAATTATGCAGGCAATTAGGCAGGCAAATAGTGAGCAGACTATTAGGCATGCAATTAGGCATGCAATTAGGCAGTTAATTAGGCAGGCAATTAATCAGATAATTAGGCAGGCATTTAGGCAAGCAATTAAGCAGGCAATTAAGGAGGCAATATGCAACTATTTAGGCAAGCAATTAGGCAGGCAGGCAATTAGGCAGACAAGCAATTAGGCATGCAATTAAGCATTTAATTGGGCAAGCATGCAATTTGGCAGGGTAATTAGGCAGGCAATTAGGCAGGCAATTAGGCAGGCAATTAAGCAGGCGATTAGGCAGGCGATTAGGCAGATAATAAGGCAAGGCAATTATGAAGTCAATTAGAGAGGCAATTAGGCAGGAAGGCAGGCAATTAGGTAGGCAATTAGGTAAACAATTAGGCAGGCAATTAGGCAGTTAATAAGGCAGGCAATTAGGCAGTTAATTATGCAGCAATTAGGCAGGCAAGCAATTAGGCAGGCAATTAGGCAGTTGTTTAGACAGGCAAGTAGGCAGGTAATTAGGCACACAATTAGTTAGTTAATTAGGGCAAGCAATTAGGCAGACAATAAGGCAGTAAATTAGGCAGACATTTAAGCAGTTATTAGGCAGGCAATTAGGCAGGCAATTAAGCAGGCAATTAGGCAGTAAATTAGGCAGGAAATTAGGCAGGCAGGCAATTAGGCTGGCAGGCAATTAGGCAGGACGGCAATTAGGCAGACAGATAATTAGGTAGGCAATTAAGCAGTTAATTAGGCAGGAAAGCAATTTGGCAGGTAATTAGGCAGGCAATAAGGCAAACAATTAAGCAGGCAATTAGGCAACAATTAGGCAGGAAGGCAATTAGGCAGACAGGTAATTAGGTAGGCAATTAAGCAGTTAATTAGGCAGGAAAGCAATTTGACAGGTAATTAGGCAGGCAATAAGGCAAGCAATTAAGCAGGCAATTAGGCAGGCAATTAGGCAGGCAGGCAATTAGGCAGGCAAGCAATTAGGCATGCAATTAAACAGTTAATTGGGCAAGCATGCAATTTGGCAGGTGATTAGGCAGGCAATTAGGCAGGCAATTAGGCAAGCAATTAGGCAGGCGATTAGGCAGGCGATTAGGCAGTTAATAAGGCAAGCAATTATGAAGTCAATTAGAGAGGCAATTAGGCAGGAAGGCAGGCAATTAGGTAGGCAATTAGGTAAACAATTAGGCAGGCAATTAGGTAAACAATAAGGCAGGCAATTAGGCAGTTAATTAGGCAGGCAATTAGGCAGTTAATTATGCAGGCAATTAGGCAGGCAAGCAATTAGGCAGGCAATTAGGCAGTTGTTTAGTCAGGAAAGTAGGCAGGTAATTAGGCACACAATTAGTTAGTTAATTAGGCAAGCAATTAGGCAGACAATAAGGCAGTAAATTAGGCAGACATTAAGGCAGTTATTAGGCAGGCAATTAGGCAGGCAATTAAGCAGGCAATTAGGCAGTAAATTAGGCAGGAAATTAGGCAGGCAGGCAATTAGGCAGGAAGGCAATTAGGCAGACAGGTAATTAGGTAGGCAATTAAGCAGTTAATTAGGCAGGAAAGCAATTTGGCAGGTAATTAGGCAGGCAATAAGGCAAGCAATTAAGCAGGCAATTAGGTAGGCAATTAGGCAGGAAGGCAATTAGGCAGACAGGTAATTAGGTAGGCAATTAAGCAGTTAATTAGGCAGGAAAGCAATTTGGCAGGTAATTAGGCAGGCAATAAGGCAAGCAATTAAGCAGGCAATTAGGCAGGCAATTAGGCAGGCAATTAGGCAGTTAATTAGCAGGCAATTAGGCAGGCAATTAGGCAGGTAATTAGGCAGGCAATTAGGCAGATAATTGGGCAGGCAATTAGGCAGGCTTTTAGGCAGGCATTTATACAAACAAATAGGCAGGCATACAATTAGGCAGGCAATTAGGTAGGCAATTAGGCAGTAAGTTAGGCGGGCAATTAGGCAAGCAATTAGGAAGTAAATTAGGCAGGTAATTAGGCATGCATGCAATTAGGCAGGCAGGCAATTAGGCAGGCAGGCAGTTAGGCAGGAAAGCAATAGGCAGGAAGGCAATTAGGCAGGAAGGCAATTAGGCAGGCAATTAGGCAGGCAATTAAGCAGGCAATTAGGCAGGTTGGCAATTAGGCAGGCAATTAAGCAGGCAATTAGGCAGGCAATTAGGCAGGCAATTAGGCTATTAATTAGACAGGCAATTTGGCAGGCAATTAGGCAGTTAATAAGGCAGGCAATTAGGCAGGCAAAAAGGCAGGCAATTAGGCAGTTAATTAAGCAGGCAATTAGACAGTTAATAAGGCAGGCAATTATGAAGTCAATTAGGCAGGCAATTATGCAGGAAGGCAGGCAATTAGGTAGGCAATTAGGAAGGCAATTAGGCAGGCAAGCAATTAGGCAAGCAGTAAGGCAGTTAATTAGGCAGTTAATTGAGCAGGCAATTAGGCACTTAATTAGGCAGGCAATTAGGCTGGCAATTAGGCAGTTAATAAGGCAAGCAATTAAGCAGGGAAGTAAGCAGTTAATTAGGCATGCAATAAGACAAATGATTAGGCAGGCAATTAGGCAGGCAATAAGGCAGTTAATTGGGCAAGCAATTATGCAGCTGATTAGGCAGGCAATTAGGCAGGCAATTAGGCAGGTAGTTAAGCAGGCAATAAGGCAGGCAAATAAGCAGGCATTTAGACAGCCAATTAGGCAGGAAATTAGGCATTTAATTAGGCAGATAATTAGGTAGGCAATGAGGAAGGCAATGTGGCAGGCAATTGGCAGGTAGGTAATTAGTCAGGCAATTAGGCAGGCAATTAAGCAGGCAAATAGGCAGTTAATAAGGCCAGCAATTAGGCAGGCAAGCAATAAGGCAGGCAGGTAATTAGGCAGGCAATTAAGCAGTTAGTTAGGCAGGCAAGCAATTTGGCAGGTAATTAGGCAGGCAATAAGGCAAGCAATTAGGCGGGCAATTAAGGAGGCAATTATGCAGTTAATTAGGCAAGCAATTAGGCAGGCAGGCAATTAGGCAGGCAGGCAATTAGGCATGCAATTAAGCTGTAAATTGAGCAAGCATGCAATTTGGCAGGTAATTAGGTAGGCAATTAGGCAGGCAATTAGGCAGGCAATTAGGCAGTTAATAAGGCAAGCAATTATGAAGTCAATTAAGCAGGCAATTAGGCAGGAAGGCAGGCAATTAGGTAGGCAATTAGGTAAACAATTAGGCAGGCAATTAGGCAGTTAATAAGGCAGGCAATTATGAAGTCAATTAGGCAGGCTATTAGGTAGGAAGGCAGACAATTAGGTAGGCAATTAGGTAGGCAATTAGGCAGGCAAGCAATTAGGTAGGCAATTAGGCAGGCAAGCAATTAGGCAGGCAGTAAGGCAGTTAAATAGGCAGGCAATTAGGCAGATAATTAGGCAAGCAGGCAATTAGGCATGCAATTAAGCAGTTAATTGGGCAAGCAGGCAATTTGGCAGGTTATTAGGCAGGCAATTACGCAGTTAATTAGGTAGGCAATTAGCAGTTAATATGGCAGGCAATTATGAAGTCAATTAGGCAGGCAATTAAGCAGGAAGGCAGGCAATTAGGTAGGCAATTTGGTAGGCAATTAGGCAGGCAAGCAATTAGGCAGGCAATTAGGTAGGCAATTAGGCAGATAATTAGGCAGGCAATTAGGCAGTTAATTAGGCAGTTAATTAGGTAGGCAATTAGGCAGTTAATAAGGCAGGCAATTATGAAGTCAATTAGGCAGGCAATTAGGCAGGAAGGCAGGCTATTAAGTAGTTAATTAGGTAGGCAATTAGGCAGGCAATTAGGCAATATTATAAGCAGTTAATTAGGCAGGCAATTTGGCAGGTAATTAGGCAGGCAATAAGGCAAACAATTAAGCGGGCAATTAAGGAAGCAATTATGCAGTTAATTAGGCAAGCAATTAGGCAGGCAGGCAATTAGGCAGGCAGGCAATTAGGCATGCAATTAAGCAGTAAATTGAGCAAGCATGCAATTAGGCAGGCAATTAGGCATGCAATTAGGCAGGCAATTAGGCAGGCAATTACGCAGTTAATAAGGCAAACAATTATGAAGTCAATTAAGCAGGCAATTAGGCAGGAAGGCAGGCAATTAGGTAGGCAATTAGGTAAACAATTAGGCAGGCAATTAGGCAGTTAATTTGGCAGGCAATTAGGCAGGCAAATTATTCAGACAATTAGGCAGGCAAGCAATTAGGCAGGCAATTAGACATTTGTTTAAGCAGGCAATTAGGCAGTTAATTAGGCCCCTAATAGGCAGGCTATTAAGCAGGTAATTAGGCAGGCAATTAGGCATTCAATTAAGCAGTTCATTATACAAGCAGGCAATTTGGCAGGTAATTAGGCAGGCAATTAGGCAGTCAATTATGCAGGCATTTCGGCAGTTAATAAGGCAGGCAATTAGGCAGGCAATTAGGCAGTTAATTAGGCAGGCAAGTAGACAGGTTATTAGGTATGCAATAAGGTAGTTAATAAGGCAAGCAATAAGGCAGGCAGGTAAATAGGCAGGCAATTAAGCAGTTAATTAGGCAGGCAAGCAATTTGGCAGGTAATTAGACAGGCAATAAGGCAAGCAATTAAGCAGGGAATTAAGGAGGCAATTAGGCAGTTAATTAGGCAAGCAATTAGGCATGCAATTAAGCAGTAAATTGGGCAAGCATGCAATTTGGAAGGGTAATTAGGCAGGCAATTAGGCAGGCAATTAGGCAGGTGATTAGGCAGTTAATTAGGCAAGCAATTATGAAGTCAATTAGGCAGGAAATTAGGCAGGAAGGCAGGCAATTAGGTAGGCAATTAGGTAAACAATTAGGCAGGCAATTAGGCAGGTCATTAGGCAGGCAATTAGGCAGTTAATTATGCAGGCAATTAGGCAGGCAAGCAATTAGGCAGGCAATTAGGCAGTTGTTTAGGCAGGCATTTAGGCAGTTAATTAGGCCCCTAGTTAGGCAGGCTATTTAGCATGTAATTAGGCAGGCAGGCAATTAGGCAGGCAGGCAATTAGGCAGGCAAATAAGGCAAGCAATTAAGCATGCAATTAGGAGGCAAGTAGGAAGTTAATTAGGCAAGCAAATAGGCAGGCAAGCAATAAGGCAGGCAGGTAATTAGGCAGGCAATTAAGCAGTTAGTTAGGCAGGCAAGCAATTTGGCAGTTATTTAGGCAGGCAATAAGGCAAGCAATTAAGCAGGCAATTAAGGAGGCAATTAGGAATTTAATTAGGCAAGCAATTAGGCAGGCAAGCAATAAGGCAGGCAGGTAATTAGGAAGCAAATTAAGCAGTTAGTAAGGCAGGCAAGCAATTTGGCAGGCAATTAGACAGTTGTTTAAGCAGGCAATTAGGCAGTTAATTAGGCCCCTATTAGGCAGGCTATTAAGCAGGTAATTAGGCAGGCAATTAAGCAGGCAATTAAGCAGTTCATTAGACAAGCAGGCAATTTGGCAGGTAATTAGGCAGGCAATTAGGCAGTCAATTATGCATGCATTTCGGCAGTTAATTAGGCAGGCAATTAGGCAGGCAATTAGGCAGTTAATTAGGCAGGCAAGTAGACAGGTTATTAGGTATGCAATAAGGTAGTTAATAAGGCAAGCAATAAGGCAGGCAGGTAAATAGGCAGGCAATTAAGCAGTTAATTAGGCAGGCAAGCAATTTGGCAGGTAATTAGGCAGGCAATAAGGCAAGCAAATAAGCAGGCTATTAAGGATGCAATTATGCAGTAAATTGGGCAAGCATGCAATTTGGCAGGTAATTATGCAGGAAATTTGGCAGGCAATTAGGCAGGCAATTAGGCAGGTAATGAGGCAGGCAATTAGGCAGGCAATTAGGCAGTTAATTAGGCAGGCGATTAGGCAGTAATTAGGACCCTAATACAGGCTATTAAGCAGGTAATTAGGCAGGCAAGCAATTTGGCAGGTAATTAGGCAGGCAATAAGGCAAGCAAATAATCAGGCTATTAAGGATGCAATTATGCAGTAAATTGGGCAAGCATGCAATTTGGCAGGTAATTATGCAGGAAATTTGGCAGGCAATTAGGTAGGCAATTAGGCAGGCAATTAGGTAGGCAATAAGGCAGGCAATTAGGCAGGCATAAGGCAGGCAATTAGGCAGGCAATTAGGTAGGCAATTAGGCAGTTAATAAGGCAGGCAATTATGAAGTCAATTAGGCAGGCATTTAGGTAGGAAGGGAGGAAATAAGGTAGGCAATTAGGTAGGCTATTAGGAAGATAATTAGGCAGGCAATTAGGCAGTTAATTAGACAGGCAATTAGTCAGGCAATTAGGCAGGTTATTCGGCAGACAATTAGGCAAGCAATTAGGCAGTTAATTAGGCAGGCGATTAGGCAGTAATTAGGACCCTAATACAGGCTATTAAGCAGGTAATTAGGCAGGTAATTAAGCAGGCAATAAGGCAGGCAAATAGGCAGGCAATTAGACAGACAATTAGGCAGGCAATTAGGCAGGTAATAAGGCAGGCAATTAGGGCAGGCAAATAGTTATCAGACAATAAGGCAGGCAATTAGGCAAATAATTAGGCACGCAATTAGGCAGGCAATGAGGCAGGCAATTAGGCAGTTAATTAGGCAGGCAATTAGGCAATTAATTAGGCAGGCAAATAAGCAGGGAATTAAGCAGTTAATTAGGCATGCAATAAGACAGATGATTAGGTAGGCAATTAGGCAGGCAATTAGGCAGGCAATTAGGCAGGCAATTAAGCATTTAATTAGGCAGATAATAAGGCAGGCAATTAGGCAGGCAATTAGGAAGGCAGACTATTTGGCAAGCAATTATGCAGGCAATTAGGCAGGCAAATAGTGAGCAGACTATTAGGCATGCAATTAGGCATGCAATTAGGCAGTTAATTAGGCAGGCAATTAATCAGATAATTAGGCAGGTATTTAGGCAAGCAATTAAGCAGGCAATTAAGGAGGCAATTATGCAGTTAATTAGGCAAGCAATTAGGCAGGCAGGCAATAAGGCAGGCAAGCAATTAGGCATGCAATTAAGCAGTTAATTGGGCAAGCATGCAATTTGGCAAGTAATTAGGCAGGCAATTAGGCAGGCAATTAGGCAGGCGATTAGGCAGGCGATTAGGCAGTTAATAAGCCAAGCAATTATGAAGTCAATTAGAGAGGCAATTAGGCAGGAAGGCAGGCAATTAGGTAGGCAATTAGGTAAACAATTAGGCAGGCAATTAGGCAGTTAATTAGGCAGGCAATTACTCAGTTAATTATGCAGGCAATTAGGCAGGCAAGCAATTAGGCAGGCAATTAGGCAGTTGTTTAGACAGGCAATTAGGCAGTTAATTAGGCAGGCAAGTAGGCAGGTAATTAGGCACACAATTAGTTAGTTAATTAGGCAAGCAATTAGGCAGACAATTAGGCAGTAAATTAGGCAGACATTTAAGCAGTTATTAGGCAGGCAATTAGGCAGGCAATTAAGCAGGCAATTAGGCAGTAAATTAGGCAGGAAATTAGGCAGGCAGGCAATTAGGCTGGCAGGCAATTAGGCAGGAAGGCAATTAGGCAGACAGGTAATTAGGTAGGCAATTAAGCAGTTAATTAGGCAGGAAAGCAATTTGGCAGGTAATTAGGCAGGCAATAAGGCAAGCAATTAAGCAGGCAATTAGGCAGGCAATTAGGCAGGCAATAAGGCAGGTAATTTAAGGCAATTAGGCAGGTAATTAGGCAGGTAATTAGGCAGGCAATTAGGCAGGCAATTAGGCAGGCTTTGAGGCAGGCATTTAGACAAACAAATAGGCAGGCATACAATAAGCAGGCAAATAGGCAGGCAATTAGGTAGGCAATTAGGCAGTTAGATAGGCAGGCAATTAGGCAAGCAATTAGGAAGTAAATTAGGCAGGTAATTAGGCAGGCATGCAATTAGGCAGGCAGGCAATTAGGCAGGCAGGCAATTAGGCAGGCAGGCAATTAGGCAGGAAGGCAATTAGGCAGGAAGGCAATTAAGCAGGCAATTAAGCAGGCAATTAGTCAGGCAATTAAGCAGGCAATAAGGCATGTTGGCAATTAGGCAGGCAATTAGGTAGGCGATTAAGCAGGCAATTAGGCAGTTAATAAGGCAGGCAATTAGGCAGGCAAAAAGGCAGGCAATTAGGCAGTTAATTAAGCAGGCAATTAGACAGTTAATAAGGCAGGCAATTATGCAGGAAGGCAGGCAATTAGGTAGGCAATTAGGAAGGCAATTAGGCAGGCAAGCAATTATGCAAGCAGTAAATCAGTTAATTAGGCAGTTAATTGAGCAGGCAATTAGGCAGTTAATTAGGCAGGCAATTAGGCAGGCAATTAGGCAGTTAATAATGCAAGCAATTAAGCAGGCAATTAGGCAGGCAATTAGGCAGGCAATTAGGCAGGCAATTAAGCAGGCTATTAGGCAGTTAATTAGGCAAGCAATTAAGCAGGCAAGCAATAAGGCAGGCAGGTAATTAGGCAGGCAATTAAGCAGTTAATTGGGCAAGCAGGCAATTTTGCAGGTAATTAGGCAGGTAATTAGGCAGGCAATAAGGCAAGCAATTAGGCAGGCAATTAGGCAGTTAATAAAGCAGCAATAATGAAGTCAATTAGGCAGGCAATTAGGCAGGAAGGCAGGCAATTAGGTTTGCAATTAGGCAGGCAATAAGGCAGGCAATTAGGCAGTTAATAAGGCAGGCAATTATGAAGTCAAGTAGGGAGGCAATTAGGTAGGAAGGGAGGAAATAAGGTAGGCAATTAGGTAGGCAATTAGGAAGATAATTAGGCAGGCAATTAGGCAGTTAATTAGACAGGCAATTAGTCAGGCAATTAGGCAGGTAATTCGTCTGACAATTAGGCAAGCAATTAGGCAGTTAATTAGGCAGGCAATTAGGAAGTAATTAAGACCCTAATACAGGTTATTAAGCAGGTAATTAGGCTGGTAATTAAGCAGGCAATAATTAGGCAAATAGGCAGGCAATTAGACAGACAATTAGGCATTTAATAAGGCAGATATTTAGGCAGGAAATTAGGCAGGCAATTAGGCTGGCAGACAATTAAGCAGGCAATTAGGCATGCAATTTGGCAGGTTATAAAGCAGGCAATTAGGGCAGGCAAATAGTGAGCAGACAATATGGCAGGCAATTAGGCAGTTAATTAGGCACGCAATTAGGCAGGCAATGAGGCAGGCAATTAGGCAGTTAATTAGGCAGGCAATTAGGCAGGCAATTAGGCAGGCAATTAGGCAGGGAATTAAGCAGTTAGTTAGTCATGCAATAAGACAGATGATTAGGCAGGCAATTAGGCAGGCAATAAGGCAGTTAATTAGGCAAGCAATTATGCAGCTAATTAAGCAGGCAATTAGGCAGGTAATTAGGCAGGTAATTAAGCAGGCAATAAGGCAGACAAATAGGCAGGCAATTATACAGCCAATTAGGCATTTAATTAGGCAGATAATTAGGCAGGCAATTAGGCAGGCAATTAGGCAGGCAAATAGGCAGGCAATTAGGCAGGCAATTAGGCAGGCAATTAGGCAGGCAGACAATTAGGCACGCAATTATGCAGGCAATTAGGCAGGCAAATAGTGAGCCGACAATTAGGCATGCAATTATGCAGGCAATTAGGCAGTTAATTAGGCAGTTAATTAGGCAGGCAATTAAGCAGGCAATTAGGCAAGCAATTTGGTAGGAATTTATTTACGCAGGCAGGCAATTAGGAAGGCTATAAGACAGTTAATTAGGTAGTTTATTAGGCCTTGCAAATAGGCAGATAATTAACAGGCAATTAGGCAGGCAATTAGGCAGGCAATTAGGCAGGGAATTAAGCAGTTAGTTAGTCATGCAATAAGACCGATGATAAGGCAGGCAATTAGGCAGGCAATAAGGCAGTTAATTAGGCAAGCAATTACGCAGCTAATTAGGCAGGCAATTAGGCAGGTAATTAAGCAGGCAAATAGGCAAGCAATTAGGTAGGAATTTATTTACGCAGGCAGGCAATTAGGAAGGCTATAAGACAGTTAATTAGGTAGTTTATTAGGCCATGCAAATAGGCAGATAATTAACAGGCAATTAGGCCGGCAATTAGGCAGGTAGGCAATTAGTCAGGCAATTAAGCAGGCGATTAGGCAGGTTGGCAATTAGGCAAGCACTTAGGTAGGCAATTAAGCAGGCAATAAGCAGGCAATAAGGCTATTTATTAGGCAGGCAATTAGGTAGGCAATTAAGCAGGCAGTTAGGCAGGCAATAAGGCAATATATTAAGCAGTTAATTAGGCAGGCAGGTAATTTGGCAGGTAATAAGGCAGGCAATTAGGCAACCTATAAGGCAGGCAATTAGGCAGTCAATAAAGCAGTTAATAAGGCAGGCAATTAGGCAGTTAATTAGGCAGGCAATAAGGCAGGCAATTAGGCAGTTAATTAGGCAGGCAATTAGGCAGTTAATAAGGCAGACAATTATGAAGTCAATTAGGAAGGCAATTAGGCAGGCAATTAGGAAGGCAATTAGGCAGTAAGTAGGCAGGCAATAAGGCAGGCAATTAGGCAGTTAATTAGGCAAGCAATTAAGCAGGCAATTAGGCACGCAATAAGGCTGTCAATTAAGCAGGCAATTAGGCAGTTAATTAGGCAAGCAATTAACCAGGCAAACAATAAGGCAGGCAGGTAATTAGGCAGGCAATTAAGCAGTTAATTAGGCAGGCAATAAGTCAAGCAATTAAGCAGGCAATTAAGGAGGCAATTAGGCAGTTAATTAGGCAGGCAACTTTTAGCAGGCAGGCAATTAGGCATGCAATTAAGCAGTTAATTGGGCAAACAGGCAATTTGGCAGGTAATTAGGCAAGCAATTAAGCAGGCAATTAGTCAGACAATTAGGCAGGCAATTAGGCAGGCAATTTAGCAAGCAATTAGGCAGTTAATTAGGCAGGCTATTAGGCAGGCTATTAGGAAGGAAGGCAGGCAATTATATAGGCAATTAGGTAGGTAATTAGGCAGCAAGCAATTAGGCAGGAAGAAAGGCAGTTAATTAGGCAGGCAATTAGGCAGATAATAAGGCAAGCAATTAGGCAGACAATTAGGCAGCAATTAGTCAGGCAATAAGGCAGGCATTTAGGCAGGCAATTAAGCAGGCAATTAGGCAGGCAATTAGGCAGTAAATTAGGCAGATAATAAGGCAGGCATGCAATTAGGCAGGCATGCAATTAGGCATGCAAACAATTAGACAGGCAATTAGGCAGTAAATTAGGCAGGCATGCAATTAGGCATGCAGGCAATTAGGCAGGCAATTAGGCAGGCAAGCAATTAGGGAGGTAGGCAATTACTCAGGCAATTAAGCAGGCAATTAGGCAGGTTGGCAATTAGGCATGCAATTAAGCAGTAAATTGGGCAAACAGGCAATTTGGCAGTTAATTAGGCAAGCAATTAAGCAGGCAATTAGGCAGGCAATTAGGCACGCAATTAGGTAGTTAATTAGGCAAGCAATTAGGCAGAGAATTAGGCAGTCAATTAGGCAGGCTTTTAAGCAGGCAATTAGGCAGTTAATTAGGCAGGCAATTAGGTCGTAAATTAGGCAGGAAATTAGGCAGGAAATAGGCAGGCAGGCAATTAGGCTGGTAGGCAATTAGGCAGGCAGGCAATAAGTCAGGCAGGAAATTAGGTAGGCAATTAAGCAGTAAATTTAGTTAGGCAAGCAATTTGGCAGGTAATTAGGCAGGCAATAAGGCAAGCAATTATGCAGGCTATTAGGCAGTTAATTAGGCAGGCAATTAGGCAGGCAAAAAGGCAGGCAATTTGGCAGTTAATTAGGCAAGCAATTAGACAGGCAGGCAATTAGGCAGGCAGGCAATTAGGCATGCAATTAAGCAGTTAATTGGGCAAGCAGGCAATTTGGCAGGTAATTAGGCAGGCAATTAGGCAGGCAATTAGGCAGTTAATTAGCAGGCAATTAGGCAGGCAATTAGACAGGCAATTAGGCAGGCAATTAGGCAGATAATTAGGCAGGCTTTTAGGCAGGCATTTAGACATACCAATAGGCAGGCATACAATTAGGCAGGAAAATAGGCAGGCAATTAGGTAGGCAATTAGGCAGTTAGATAGGTGGGCAATTAGGCAAGCAATTAGGAAGTAAATTATGCAGGTAATTAGGCAGGCATGCAATTAGGCAGGCAATTAGGCAGGAAGGCAATTAGGCAGGAAGGCAATTAAGCAGGCAATTAGTCAGGCAATTAAGCAGGCAATAAGGCATGTTGGCAATTAGGCAGGCAATTAGGTAGGCGATTAAGCAGGCAATTAGGCAGTTAATAAGGCAGGCAATTAGGCAGGCAAAAAGGCAGGCAATTAGGCAGTTAATTAAGCAGGCAATTAGAAATTAATAAGGCAGGCAATTATGCAGGAAGGCAGGCAATTAGGTAGGCAATTAGGAAGGCAATTAGGCAGGCAAGCAATTATGCAAGCAGTAAATCAGTTAATTAGGCAGTTAATTGAGCAGGCAATTAGGCAGTTAATTAGGCAGGCAATTAGGCAGGCAATTATGCAGTTAATAATGCAAGCAATTAAGCAGGCAATTAGGCAGGCAATTAGGCAGGCAATTAGGCAGGCAATTAAGCAGGCTATTAGGCAGTTAATTAGGCAAGCAATTAAGCAGGCAAGCAATAAGGCAGGCAGGTAATTAGGCAGGCAATTAAGCAGTTAATTGGGCAAGCAGGCAATTTTGCAGGTAATTAGGCAGGTAATTAGGCAGGCAATAAGGCAAGCAATTAGGCAGGCAATTAGGCAGTTAATAAAGCAGCAATTATGAAGTCAATTAGGCAGGCAATTAG
This sequence comes from Bacillus rossius redtenbacheri, assembly GCF_032445375.1. NCBI lineage: Eukaryota > Metazoa > Arthropoda > Insecta > Phasmatodea > Bacillidae > Bacillus > Bacillus rossius. The sequence goes on along the minus strand of NW_026962667.1, from coordinate 154,866 downwards.
GCAGGAAGGCAGGCAATTAGGTTTGCAATTAGGCAGGCAATAAGGCAGGCAATTAGGCAGTTAATAAGGCAGGCAATTATGAAGTCAAGTAGGGAGGCAATTAGGTAGGAAGGGAGGAAATAAGGTAGGCAATTAGGTAGGCAATTAGGAAGATAATTAGGCAGGCAATTAGGCAGTTAATTAGACAGGCAATTAGTCAGGCAATTAGGCAGGTAATTCGTCTGACAATTAGGCAAGCAATTAGGCAGTTAATTAGGCAGGCAATTAGGCAGTAATTAAGACCCTAATACAGGTTATTAAGCAGGTAATTAGGCTGGTAATTAAGCAGGCAATAATTAGGCAAATAGGCAGGCAATTCGACAGACAATTAGGCATTTAATAAGGCAGATATTTAGGCAGGAAATTAGGCAGGCAATTAGGCAGGCAGACAATTAAGCAGGCAATTAGGCAGGCAATTTGGCAGGTTATAAAGCAGGCAATTAGGGCAGGCAAATAGTGAGCAGACAATATGGCAGGCAATTAGGCAGTTAATTAGGCACGCAATTAGGCAGGCAATGAGGCAGGCAATTAGGCAGTTAATTAGGCAGGCAATTAGGCAGGCAATTAGGCAGGCAATTAGGCAGGGAATTAAGCAGTTAGTTAGTCATGCAATAAGACAGATGATTAGGCAGGCAATTAGGCAGGCAATAAGGCAGTTAATTAGGCAAGCAATTATGCAGCTAATTAAGCAGGCAATTAGGCAGGTAATTAGGCAGGTAATTAAGCAGGCAATGAGGCAGACAAATAGGCAGGCAATTATACAGCCAATTAGGCATTTAATTAGGCAGATAATTAGGCAGGCAATTAGGCAGGCAATTAGGCAGGCAAATAGGCAGGCAATTAGGCAGGCAATTAGGCAGGCAATTAGGCATGCAGACAATTAGGCAAGCAATTATGCAGGCAATTAGGCAGGCAAATAGTGAGCCGACAATTAGGCATGCAATTATGCAGGCAATTAGGCAGTTAATTAGGCAGGCAATTAAGCAGGGAATTAAGCAGTTAATTAGGCATCCAATAAGACCGATGATAAGGCAGGCAATTAGGCAGGCAATAAGGCAGTTAATTAGGCAAGCAATTACGCAGCTAATTAGGCAGGCAATTAGGCAGGCAATTAAGCAGGCAATTAGGCAAGCAATTAGGTAGGAATTTATTTACGCAGGCAGGCAATTAGGAAGGCTATAAGACAGTTAATTAGGTAGTTTATTAGGCCTTGCAAATAGGCAGATAATTAACAGGCAATTAGGCCGGCAATTAAGCAGGCAATTAGGCAGGTAGTCAATTAGTCAGGCAATTAAGCAGGCGATTAGGCAGGTTGGCAATTAGGCAGGCACTTAGGTAGGCAATTAAGCAGGCAATAAGCAGGCAATAAGGCTATTTATTAGGCAGGCAATTAGGTAGGCAATTAAGCAGGCAGTTAGGCAGGCAATAAGGCAATATATTAAGCAGTTAATTAGGCAGGCAGGTAATTTGGCAGGTAATAAGGCAGGCAATTAGGCAACCTATAAGGCAGGCAATTAGGCAGTCAATAAAGCAGTTAATAAGGCAGGCAATTAGGCAGTTAATTAGGCAGGCAATAAGGCAGGCAATTAGGCAGTTATCTAGGCAGGCAATTAGGCAGTTAATAAGGCAGACAATTATGAAGTCAATTAGGAAGGCAATTAGGCAGGCAATTAGGAAGGCAATTAGGCAGTAAGTAGGCAGGCAATAAGGCAGGCAATAAGGCAGGCAATTAGGCAGTTAATTAGGCAAGCAATTAAGCAGGCAATTAGGCACGCAATAAGGCTGTCAATTAAGCAGGCAATTAGGCAGTTAATTAGGCAAGCAATTAACCAGGCAAACAATAAGGCAGGCAGGTAATTAGGCAGGCAATTAAGCAGTTAATTAGGCAGGCAATAAGTCAAGCAATTAAGCAGGCAATTAAGGAGGCAATTAGGCAGTTAATTAGGCAGGCAACTTTTAGCAGGCAGGCAATTAGGCATGCAATTAAGCAGTTAATTGGGCAAACAGGCAATTTGGCAGGTAATTAGGCAAGCAATTAAGCAGGCAATTAGGCAGACAATTAGGCAGGCAATTAGGCAGGCAATTTAGCAAGCAATTAGGCAGTTAATTAGGCAGGCTATTAGGCAGGCTATTAGGAAGGAAGGCAGGCAATTATATAGGCAATTAGGTAGGCAATTAGGCAGCAAGCAATTAGGCAGGAAGAAAGGCAGTTAATTAGGCAGGCAATTAGGCAGATAATAAGGCAAGCAATTAGGCAGACAATTAGGCAGCAATTAGTCAGGCAATAAGGCAGGCATTTAGGCAGGCAATTAAGCAGGCAATTAGGCAGGCAATTAGGCAGTAAATTAGGCAGATAATTAGGCAGGCATGCAATTAGGCAGGCATGCAATTAGGCATGCAAACAATTAGACAGGCAATTAGGCAGTAAATTAGGCAGGCATGCAATTAGGCATGCAGGCAATTAGGCAGGCAATTAGGCAGGCAAGCAATTAGGGAGGTAGGCAATTACTCAGGCAATTAAGCAGGCAATTAGGCAGGTTGGCAATTAGGCATGCAATTAAGCAGTAAATTGGGCAAACAGGCAATTTGGCAGTTAATTAGGCAAGCAATTAAGCAGGCAATTAGGCAGGCAATTAGGCACGCAATTAGGTAGTTAATTAGGCAAGCAATTAGGCAGTCAATTAGGCAGGCTTTTAAGCAGGCAATTAGGCAGTTAATTAGGCAGGCAATTAGGTCGTAAATTAGGCAGGAAATTAGGCAGGAAATAGGCAGGCAGGCAATTAGGCTGGTAGGCAATTAGGCAGGCAGGCAATAAGTCAGGCAGGAAATTAGGTAGGCAATTAAGCAGTAAATTTAGTTAGGCAAGCAATTTGGCAGGTAATTAGGCAGGCAATAAGGCAAGCAATTATGCAGGCAATTAGGCAGTTAATTAGGCAGGCAATTAGGCAGGCAAAAAGGCAGGCAATTTGGCAGTTAATTAGGCAAGCAATTAGACAGGCAGGCAATTAGGCAGGCAGGCAATTAGGCATGCAATTAAGCAGTTAATTGGGCAAGCAGGCAATTTGGCAGGTAATTAGGCAGGCAATTAGGCAGGCAATTAGGCAGTTAATTAGCAGGCAATTAGGCAGGCAATTAGACAGGCAATTAGGCAGGCAATTAGGCAGATAATTAGGCAGGCTTTTAGGCAGGCATTTAGACATACCAATAGGCAGGCATACAATTAGGCAGGAAAATAGGCAGGCAATTAGGTAGGCAATTAGGCAGTTAGATAGGCGGGCAATTAGGCAAGCAATTAGGAAGTAAATTATGTAGGTAATTAGGCAGGCATGCAATTAGGCAGGCAATTAGGCAGGCAGGTAATTAGGCAGGAAGGCAATTAGGCAGGAAGGCAATTAGGCAGGCAATTAAGCAGGCAATAAGACAGGTTGGCAATAAGGCAGGCAATTAGGTAGGCAATTAAGCAGGCAATTAGGTAGGCAATTAAGCAGTTAATTAGGCAGGTAATTATGCTATTAATTAGACAGGCAATTAGGCAGTTAATAAGGCAGGTAATTAGGCAGGCAAAAAGGCAGGCAAGTAGGCAGTTAATTAAGAAGCAAATAAGACAGTTAATAAGGCAGGCAATTATGAAGTCAATTAAGCAGGCAATTATGCAGGAAGGCAGGCAATTAGGCAGGCAAGCAATTAGGCAAGCAGTAAGGCAGTTAATTAGGCAGTTAATAAGGCAGGCAATTAGGCAGTTAATTAGGCAGGCAATTAGGCAGGCAATTAGGCAGGCAATTAGGCAGTTAATAGGGCAAGCAATTAAGCAGGCAATTAGGCAGGCAATTAAGCAGGCAAATAGGCAGGCAATTAGGCAGTTAATTAGGCAAGCAATTTAGCAGGCAAGCAATAAGGCAGGCAGGTAATTAGGCAGGCAATTAAGCAGTTAATTAGGCAGGCTAGAAATTTAGCAGGTATTTAGGCAGGCAATAAGGCAAGCAATTAAGCAGGCAATTAAGGAGGCAGTTAGGCAGTTAATTAGGCAAGCAATTAGGCAGGCAGGCAATTAGGCAGGCAGGCAATTAGGCAGGCAGGCAAATAGGCATGGAATTAAGCAGTTAATTGGGCAAACAGTCAATTTTGCAGGTAATTAGGCAGGTAATTAGGCAGGCAAAAAGGCAAGCATTTAGGCTGGCAATTAGGCAGTTAATAAGGTAGCAATTATGAAGGCAATTAGGTAGGCAATTAGGCTTGAAGGCAGGCAATTAGGTATGCAATTAGTCAGGCAATTAGGCAGGCAATAAGGCAGCCAATTAGGCAGGCAATAAGGCAGGCAATTAGTCAGGCAGTTAGGCAGGTTATTCGGTAAACAATTTGGCAAGCAATTAGGCAGTTAATTAGGCAGGCGATTAGGCAGTAATTAGGACCCTAATACAGGCTATTAAGCAGGTAATTAGGCAGGTAATTAAGCAGGCAATAAGGCAGGCAAATAGGCAGGCAATTAGACAGATAATTAGGCAGGCAATTAGGCAGGTAATAAGGCAGGCAATTAGGGCAGGCAAATAGTGAGCAGACAATAAGGTCGGCAATTAGGCAGTTAATTAGGCACGCAATTAGGCAGGCAATGAGGCAGGCAATTAGGCATTTAATTAGGCAGGCAATTAGGCAATTAATTAGACAGGCAAATAAGCAGGGAATTAAGCAGTTAATTAGGCATGCAATAAGACAGATGATTAGGCAGGCAATTAGGCAGGCAATTAGGCAGGCAATTAAGAATTTAATTAGGCAGATAATAAGGCAGGCAATTAGGCAGGCAATTAGGCAGGCAGACAATTTAACAAGCAATTATGCAGGCAATTAGGCAGGCAAATAGTGAGCAGACTATTAGGCATGCAATTAGGCAGTTAATTAGGCAGGCAATTAATCAGATAATTAGGCAGGCATTTAGGCAAGCAATTAAGCAGGCAATTAAGGAGGCAATTATGCAGTTAATTAGCAAGCAATTAGGCAGGCAGGCAATTATGCAGGCAAGCAATTAGGCATGCAATTAAGCAGTTAATTGGGCAAGCATGCAATTTGGCAGGTAATTAGGCAGGCAATTAGGCAGGCAATTAGGCAGGCAATTAGGCAGGCGATTAGGCAGGCGATTAGGCAGTTAATAAGGCAAGCAATTATGAAGTCAATTAGAGAGGCAATTAGGCAGGAAGGCAGGCAATTAGGTAGGCAATTTAGTAAACAATTAGGCAGGCAATTAGGCAGTTAATTAGGCAGGCAATTAGGCAGTTAATTATGCAGGCAATTAGGCAGGCAAGCAATTAGGCAGGCAATTAGGCAGTTGTTTAGACAGGCAAGTAAGCAGGTAATTAGGCACACAATTAGTTAGTTAATTAGGCAAGCAAATAGGCAGAGAATTAGGCAGTAAATTAGGCAGACATTTAAGCAGTTATTAGGCAGGCAATTAGGCAGGCAATTAAGCAGGCAATGAGGCAGTAAATTAGGCAGGAAATTAGGCAGGCAGGCAATTAGGCAGGAAGGCAATTAGGTAGACAGGTAATTAGGTAGGCAATTAAGCAGTTAATTAGGCAGGAAAGCAATTTGGCAGGTAATTAGGCAGGCAATAAGGCAAGCAATTAAGCAGGCAATTAGGCAGGCAAGTAGGCAAGCAATTAGGCAGTTAATTAGCAGGCAATTAGGCAGGCAATTAGGCAGGAAATTAGGCAGGCAATTAGGCAGATAATTGGGCAGGCAATTAGGCAGGCTTTTAGGCAGGCATTTATACAAACAAATAGGCAGGCATACAATTAGGCAGGCAAATAGGCAGGCAATTAGGTAGGCAATTAGGCAGTAAGATAGGCGGGCAATTAGGCAAGCAATTAGGAAGTAAATTAGGCAGGTAATTAGGCAGGCATGCAATTAGGCAGGCAGGCAATTAGGCAGGCAGGCAGTTAGGCAGGAAGGCAATAGGCAGGAAGGCAATTAGGCAGGAAGGCAATAAGGCAGGCAATTAGTCAGGCAATTAAGCAGGCAATTAGGCAGGTTGGCAATTAGGCAGGCAATTAGGTAGGCAATTAAGCAGGCAATTAGGCAGGCAATTAGGCAGGCAATTAGGCTATTAATTAGACAGGCAATTTGGCAGGCAATTAGGCAGTTAATAAGGCAGGCAATTAGGCAGGCAAAAAGGCAGGCAATTAGGCAGTTAATTAAGCAGGCAATTAGACAGTTAATAAGGCAGGCAATTATGAAGTCAATTAGGCAGGCAATTATGCAGGAAGGCAGGCAATTAGGTAGGCAATTAGGAAGGCAATTAGGCAGGCAAGCAATTAGGCAAGCAGTAAGGCAGTTAATTAGGCAGTTAATTGAGCAGGCAATTAGGCACTTAATTAGGCAGGCAATTAGGCAGGCAATTAGGCAGTTAATAAGGCAAGCAATTAAGCAGGGAAGTAAGCAGTTAATTAGGCATGCAAAAAGACAAATGATTAGGCAGGCAATTAGGCAGGCAATAAGGCAGTTAATTGGGCAAGCAATTATGCAGCTGATTAGGCAGGCAATTAGGCAGGCAATTAGGCAGGTAGTTAAGCAGGCAATAAGGCAGGCAAATAAGCAGGCATTTAGACAGCTAATTAGGCAGGAAATTAGGCATTTAATTAGGCAGATAATTAGGTAGGCAATGAGGAAGGCAATGTGGCAGGCAATTGGCAGGTAGGTAATTAGTCAGGCAATTAGGCAGGCAATTAAGCAGGCAAATAGGCAGTTAATAAGGCAAGCAATTAGGCAAGCAAGCAATAAGGCAGGCAGGTAATTAGGCAGGCAATTAAGCAGTTAGTTAGGCAGGCAAGCAATTTGGCAGGTATTTAGGCAGGCAATAAGGCAAGCAATTAGGCGGGCAATTAAGGAGGCAATTATGCAGTTAAATAGGCAAGCAATTAGGCAGGCAGGCAATTAGGCATGCAATTAAGCAGTAAATTGAGCAAGCATGCAATTTGGCAGGTAATTAGGTAGGCAATTAGGCAGGCAATTAGGCAGGCAATTAGGCAGTTAATAAGGCCAGCAATTATGAAGTCAATAAGCAGGCAATTAGGCAGGCAGTTAGGCAGTTAATTAGGCAGGCAATTAGGCAGATAATTAGGCAAGCAAGCAATTTGGCATGAAATTAAGCAGTTAATTGGGCAAGCAGACAATTTGGCAGGTAATTAGGCAGGCAATTAGGCAGGCAATTAGGCAGTCAATTATGCAGGTAATTAAGCTGGCATGCAGGCAATTAGGCAGGCAGGCAATTAGGTAGGTAGGCAATTAGGCAGGCAATTAGGCAGGCTATAAGGCAGGCAATTAGGCAGTTAATAAAGCAGTTAATAAGGCAGGCAATTAGGCAGTTAATTAGGCAGGCAATAAGGCAGGCAATTAGGCAGTTAATTAAGCAGTTAATTAGGCAGGCAATTTGGAAGGTAATTAGGCAGGCAATTAGGCATTTAATTAGGCAGATAATTAGGTAGGCAATGAGGCAGGCAATGTGGCAGGCAATTAGGCAGGTAGGTAATTAGTCAGGCAATTAGGCAGGCAATTAAGCAGGCAAATAGGCAGTTAATAAGGCAAGCAATTAGGCAGGCAAGCAATAAGGCAGGCAGGTAATTAGGCAGGCAATTAAGCAGTTAGTTAGGCAGGCAAGCAATTTGGCAGGTAATTAGGCAGGGAATAAGGCAAACAATTAAGCGGGCAATTAAGGAAGCAATTATGCAGTTAATTAGGCAAGCAATTAGGCAGGCAGGCAATTAGGCAGGCAGGCAATTAGGCATGCAATTAAGCAGTAAATTGAGCAAGCATGCAATTAGGCAGGCAATTAGGCATGCAATTAGGCAGGCAATTAGGCAGGCAATTACGCAGTTAATAAGGCAAACAATTATGAAGTCAATTAAGCAGGCAATTAGGCAGGAAGGCAGGCAATTAGGTAGGCAATTAGGTAAACAATTAGGCAGGCAATTAGGCAGTTAATTTGGCAGGCAATTAGGCAGTTAATTATTCAGGCAATTAGGCAGGCAAGCAATTAGGCAGGCAATTAGACAGTTGTTTAAGCAGGCAATTAGGCAGTTAATTAGGCCCCTAATAGGCAGGCTATTAAGCAGGTAATTAGGCAGGCAATTAGGCAGGCAATTAAGCAGTTCATTAGACAAGCAGGCAATTTGGCAGGTAATTAGGCAGGCAATTAGGCAGTCAATTATGCAGGCATTTCGGCAGTTAATTAGGCAGGCAATTAGGCAGGCAATTAGGCAGTTAATTAGGCAGGCAAGTAGACAGGTTATTAGGTATGCAATAAGGTAGTTAATAAGGCAAGCAATAAGGCAGGCAGGTAAATAGGCAGGCAATTAAGCAGTTAATTAGGCAGGCAAGCAATTTGGCAGGTAATTAGACAGGCAATAAGGCAAGCAATTAAGCAGGGAATTAAGGAGGCAATTAGGCAGTTAATTAGGCAAGCAATTAGGCATGCAATTAAGCAGTAAATTGGGCAAGCATGCAATTTGGAAGGGTAATTAGGCAGGCAATTAGGCAGGCAATTAGGCAGGTGATTAGGCAGTTAATTAGGCAAGCAATTATGAAGTCAATTAGGCAGGCAATTAGGCAGGAAGGCAGGCAATTAGGTAGGCAATTAGGTAAACAATTAGGCAGGCAATTAGGCAGGTCATTAGGCAGGCAATTAGGCAGTTAATTATGCAGGCAATTAGGCAGGCATGCAATTAGGCAGGCAATTAGGCAGTTGTTTAGGCAGGCAATTAGGCAGTTAATTAGGCCCCTAGTTAGGCAGGCTATTTAGCAGGTAATTAGGCAGGCAGGCAATTAGGCAGGCAGGCAATTAGGCAGGCAAATAAGGCAAGCAATTAAGCATGCTATTAGGAGGCAAGTAGGAAGTTAATTAGGCAAGCAAATAGGCAGGCAAGCAATAAGGCAGGCAGGTAATTAGGCAGGCAATTAAGCAGTTAGTTAGGCAGGCAAGCAATTTGGCAGTTATTTAGGCAGGCAATAAGGCAAGCAATTAAGCAGGCAATTAAGGAGGCAATTAGGAATTTAATTAGGCAAGCAATTAGGCAGGCAAGCAATAAGGCAGGCAGGTAATTAGGAAGCAAATTAAGCAGTTAGTAAGGCAGGCAAGCAATTTGGCAGGCAATTAGACAGTTGTTTAAGCAGGCAATTAGGCAGTTAATTAGGCCCCTAATAGGCAGGCTATTAAGCAGGTAATTAGGCAGGCAATTAAGCAGGCAATTAAGCAGTTCATTAGACAAGCAGGCAATTTGGCAGGTAATTAGGCAGGCAATTAGGCAGTCAATTATGCATGCATTTCGGCAGTTAATTAGGCAGGCAATTAGGCAGGCAATTAGGCAGTTAATTAGGCAGGCAAGTAGACAGGTTATTAGGTATGCAATAAGGTAGTTAATAAGGCAAGCAATAAGGCAGGCAGGTAAATAGGCAGGCAATTAAGCAGTTAATTAGGCAGGCAAGCAATTTGGCAGGTAATTAGGCAGGCAATAAGGCAAGCAAATAAGCAGGCTATTAAGGATGCAATTATGCAGTAAATTGGGCAAGCATGCAATTTGGCAGGTAATTATGCAGGAAATTTGGCAGGCAATTAGGCAGGCAATTAGGCAGGTAATGAGGCAGGCAATTAGGCAGGTAATTAGGCAGGCAATTAGGCGGTAATAAGGCAAGCAATTATTCAGTCAATTAGGCAGGCAATTAGAGAGGAAGGCAGGCAATTAGGTAGGCAATTAGGCAGGCAATTAGGCAGGCAATAAGGCAGGCAATTAGGCAGGCATAAGGCAGGCAATTAGGCAGTTAATTAGGTAGGCAATTAGGCAGTTAATAAGGCAGGCAATTATGAAGTCAATTAGGCAGGCATTTAGGTAGGAAGGGAGGAAATAAGGTAGGCAATAAGGTAGGCTATTAGGAAGATAATTAGGCTGGCAATTAGGCAGTTAATTAGACAGGCAATAAGTCAGGCAATTAGGCAGGTTATTCGGCAGACAATTAGGCAAGCAATTAGGCAGTTAATTAGGCAGGCGATTAGGCAGTAATTAGGACCCTAATACAGGCTATTAAGCAGGTAATTAGGCAGGTAATTAAGCAGGCAATAAGGCAGGCAAATAGGCAGGCAATTAGACAGACAATTAGGCAGGCAATTAGGCAGGTAATAAGGCAGGCAATTAGGGCAGGCAAATAGTTATCAGACAATAAGGCAGGCAATTAGGCAAATAATTAGGCACGCAATTAGGCAGGTAATGAGGCAGGCAATTAGGCAGTTAATTAGGCAAGTAATTAGGCAATTAATTAGGCAGGCAAATAAGCAGGGAATTAAGCAGTTAATTAGGCATGAAATAAGACAGATGATTAGGCAGGCAATTATGCAGGCAATTAGGCAGGCAATTAGGCAGGCAATTAAGCATTTAATTAGGCAGATAATAAGGCAGGCAATTAGGCAGGCAATTAGGAAGGCAGACTATTTGGCAAGCAATTATGCAGGCAATTAGGCATTTAATTAGGCAGGCAATTAGGCAATTAATTAGGCAGGCAAATAAGCAGGGAATTAAGCAGTTAATTAGGCATGCAATAAGACAGATGATTAGGCAGGCAATTAGGCAGGCAATTAGGCAGGCAATTAAGAATTTAATTAGGCAGATAATAAGGCAAGCAATTAGGCAGGCAATTAGGCAGGCAGACAATTTAACAAGCAATTATGCAGGCAATTAGGCAGGCAAATATTGAGCAGACTATTAGGCATGCAATTAGGCATGCAATTAGGCAGTTAATTAGGCAGGCAATTAATCAGATAATTAGGCAGGCATTTAGGCAAGCAATTAAGCTGGCAATTAAGGAGGCAATTATGCAACTATTTAGGCAAGCAATTAGGCAGGCAGGCAATTAGGCAGGCAAGCAATTAGGCATGCAATTAAGCAGTTAATTGGGCAAGCATGCAATTTGGCAGGTAATTAGGCAGGCAATTAGGCAGGCAATTAGGCAGGTAATTAAGCAGGCGATTAGGCAGGCGATTAGGCAGATAATAAGGCAAGCAATTATGAAGTCAATTAGAGAGGCAATTAGGCAGGAAGGCAGGCAATTAGGTAGGCAATTAGGTAAACAATTAGGCAGGCAATTAGGCAGTTAATAAGGCAGGCAATTAGGCAGTTAATTATGCAGGCAATTAGGCAGGCAAGCAATTAGGCAGGCAATTAGGCAGTTGTTTAGACAGGCAAGTAGGCAGGAAATTAGGCACACAATTAGTTAGTTAATTAGGCAAGCAATTAGGCAGACAATAAGGCAGTAAATTAGGCAGACATTTAAGCAGTTATTAGGCAGGCAATTAGGCAGGCAATTAAGCAGGCAATTAGGCAGTAAATTAGGCTGGAAATTAGGCAGGCAGGCAATTAGGCTGGCAGGCAATTAGGCAGGACGGCAATTAGGCAGACAGATAATTAGGTAGGCAATTAAGCAGATAATTAGGCAGGAAAGCAATTTGGCAGGTAATTAGGCAGGCAATAAGGCAAACAATTAAGCAGGCAATTAGGCAACAATTAGGCAGGAAGGCAATTAGGCAGACAGGTAATTAGGTAGGCAATTAAGCAGTTAATTAGGCAGGAAAGCAATTTGACAGGTAATTAGGCAGGCAATAAGGCAAGCAATTAAGCAGGCAATTAGGCAGGCAATTAGGCAGGCAGGCAATTAGGCAGGCAAGCAATTAGGCATGCAATTAAGCAGTTAATTGGGCAAGCATGCAATTTGGCAGGTAATTAGGCAGGCAATTAGGCAGGCAATTAGGCAATCAATTAGGCAGGCGATTAGGCAGGCGATTAGGCAGTTAATAAGGCAAGCAATTATGAAGTCAATTAGAGAGGCAATTAGGCAGGAAGGCAGGCAATTAGGTAGGCAATTAGGTAAACAATTAGGCAGGCAATTAGGTAAACAATTAGGCAGGCAATTAGGCAGTTAATTAGGCAGGCAATTAGGCAGTTAATTATGCAGGAAATTAGGCAGGCAAGCAATTAGGCAGGCAATTAGGCAGTTGTTTAGTCAGGAAAGTAGGCAGGTAATTAGGCACACAATTAGTTAGTTAATTAGGCAAGCAATTAGGCAGACAATAAGGCAGTAAATTAGGCAGACATTTAAGCAGTTATTAGGCAGGCAATTAGGCAGGCAATTAAGCAGGCAATTAGGCAGTAAATTAGGCAGGAAATTAGGCAGGCAGGCAATTAGGCAGGAAGGCAATTAGGCAGACAGGTAATTAGGTAGGCAATTAAGCAGTTAATTAGGCAGGAAAGCAATTTGGCAGGTAATTAGACAGGCAATAAGGCAAGCAATTAAGCAGGCAATTAGGCAGGCAATTAGGCAGGAAGGCAATTAGGCAGACAGGTAATTAGGTAGGCAATTAAGCAGTTAATTAGGCAGGAAAGCAATTTGGCAGGTAATTAGGCAGTTAATAAGGCAAGCAATTAAGCAGGCAATTAGGCAGGCAATTAGGCAGGCAATTAGGCAGTTAATTAGCAGGCAATTAGGCAGGCAATTAGGCAGGTAATTAGGCAAGCAATTAGGCAGATAATTGGGCAGGCAATTAGGCAGGCTTTTAGGCAGGCATTTATACAAACAAATAGGCAGGCATACAATTAGGCAGGCAAATAGGCAGGCAATTAGGTAGGCAATTAGGCAGTAAGTTAGGCGGGCAATTAGGCAAGCAATTAGGAAGTAAATTAGGCAGGTAATTAGGCATGCATGCAATTAGGCAGGCAGGCAATTAGGCAGGCAGGCAGTTAGGCAGGAAAGCAATAGGCAGGAAGGCAATTAGGCAGGAAGGCAATTAGGCAGGCAATTAGTCAGGCAATTAAGCAGGCAATTAGGCAGGTTGGCAATTAGGCAGGCAATTAGGTAGCCAATTAAGCAGGCAATTAGGCAGGCAATTAGGCAGGCAATTAGGCTATTAATTAGACAGGCAATTTGGCAGGAAATTAGGAAGTTAATAAGGCAGGCAATTAGGCAGGCAAAAAGGCAGGCAATTAGGCAGTTAATTAAGCAGGCAATTAGACAGTTAATAAGGCAGGCAATTATGAAGTCAATTAGGCAGGCAATTATGCAGGAAGGCAGGCAATTAGGTAGGCAATTAGGAAGGCAATTAGGCAGGCAAGCAATTAGGCAAGCAGTAAGGCAGTTAATTAGGCAGTTAATTGAGCAGGCAATTAGGCACTTAATTAGGCAGGCAATTAGGCTGGCAATTAGGCAGTTAATAAGGCAAGCAATTAAGCAGGGAAGTAAGCAGTTAATTAGGCATGCAATAAGACAAATGATTAGGCAGGCAATTAGGCAGGCAATAAGGCAGTTAATTGGGCAAGCAATTATGCAGCTGATTAGGCAGGAAATTAGGCAGGCAATTAGGCAGGTAGTTAAGCAGGCAATAAGGCAGGCAAATAAGCAGGCATTTAGACAGCCAATTAGGCAGGAAATTAGGCATTTAATTAGGCAGATAATTAGGTAGGCAATGAGGAAGGCAATGTGGCAGGCAATTGGCAGGTAGGTAATTAGTCAGGCAATTAGGCAGGCAATTAAGCAGGCAAATAGGCAGTTAATAAGGCCAGCAATTAGGCAGGCAAGCAATAAGGCAGGCAGGTAATTAGGCAGGCAATTAAGCAGTTAGTTAGGCAGGCAAGCAATTTGGCAGGTAATTAGGCAGGCAATAAGGCAAGCAATTAGGCGGGCAATTAAGGAGGCAATTATGCAGTTAATTAGGCAAGCAATTAGGCAGGCAGGCAATTAGGCAGGCAGGCAATTAGGCATGCAATTAAGCTGTAAATTGAGCAAGCATGCAATTTGGCAGGTAATTAGGTAGGCAATTAGGCAGGCAATTAGGCAGGCAATTAGGCAGTTAATAAGGCAAGCAATTATGAAGTCAATTAAGCAGGCAATTAGGCAGGAAGGCAGGCAATTAGGTAGGCAATTAGGTAAACAATTAGGCAGGCAATTAGGCAGTTAATAAGGCAGGCAATTATGAAGTCAATTAGGCAGGCTATTAGGTAGGAAGGCAGACAATTAGGTAGGCAATTAGGTAGGCAATTAGGCAGGCAAGCAATTAGGTAGGCAATTAGGCAGGCAAGCAATTAGGCAGGCAGTAAGACAGTTAAATAGGCAGGCAATTAGGCAGATAATTAGGCAAGCAGGCAATTAGGCATGCAATTAAGCTGTAAATTGGGCAAGCAGGCAATTTGGCAGGTTATTAGGCAGGCAATTACGCAGTTAATTAGGTAGGCAATTAGCAGTTAATATGGCAGGCAATTATGAAGTCAATTAGGCAGGCAATTAAGCAGGAAGGCAGGCAATTAGGTAGGCAATTTGGTAGGCAATTAGGCAGGCAAGCAATTAGGCAGGCAATTAGGTAGGCAATTAGGCAAATAATTAGGCAGGCAATTAGGCAGTTAATTAGGCAGTTAATTAGGTAGGCAATTAGGCAGTTAATAAGGCAGGCAATTATGAAGTCAATTAGGCAGGCAATTAGGCAGGAAGGCAGGCTATTAAGTAGGCAATTAGGTAGGCAATTAGGCAGGCAATTAGGCAATATATTAAGCAGTTAATTAGGCAGGCAATTTGGAAGGTAATTAGGCAGGCAATTAGGCATTTAATTAGGCAGATAATTAGGTAGGCAATGAGGCAGGCAATGTGGCAGGCAATTAGGCAGGTAGGTAATTAGTCAGGCAATTAGGCAGGCAATTAAGCAGGCAAATAGGCAGTTAATAAGGCAAGCAATTAGGCAGGCAAGCTATTAGGCAGGCAGGTAATTAGGCAGGCAATTAAGCAGTTAGTTAGGCAGGCAAGCAATTTGGCAGGTAATTAGGCAGGCAATAAGGCAAACAATTAAGCGGGCAATTAAGGAAGCAATTATGCAGTTAATTAGGCAAGCAATTAGGCAGGCAGGCAATTAGGCAGGCAGGCAATTAGGCATGCAATTAAGCAGTAAATTGAGCAAGCATGCAATTAGGCAGGCAATTAGGCATGCAATTAGGCAGGCAATTAGGCAGGCAATTACGCAGTTAATAAGGCAAACAATTATGAAGTCAATTAAGCAGGCAATTAGGCAGGAAGGCAGGCAATTAGGTAGGCAATTAGGTAAACAATTAGGCAGGCAATTAGGCAGTTAATTTGGCAGGCAATTAGGCAGGCAAATTATTCAGACAATTAGGCAGGCAAGCAATTAGGCAGGCAATTAGACAGTTGTTTAAGCAGGCAATTAGGCAGTTAATTAGGCCCCTAATAGGCAGGCTATTAAGCAGGTAATTAGGCAGGCAATTAGGCAGGCAATTAAGCAGTTCATTAGACAAGCAGGTAATTTGGCAGGTAATTAGGCAGGCAATTAGGCAGTCAATTATGCAGGCATTTCGGCAGTTAATTAGGCAGGCAATTAGGCAGGCAATTAGGCAGTTAATTAGGCAGGCAAGTAGACAGGTTATTAGGTATGCAATAAGGTAGTTAATAAGGCAAGCAATAAGGCAGGCAGGTAAATATGCAGGCAATTAAGCAGTTAATTAGGCAGGCAAGCAATTTGGCAGGTAATTAGACAGGCAATAAGGCAAGCAATTAAGCAGGGAATTAAGGAGGCAATTAGGCAGTTAATTAGGCAAGCAATTAGGCATGCAATTAAGCAGTAAATTGGGCAAGCATGCAATTTGGAAGGGTAATTAGGCAGGCAATTAGGCAGGCAATTAGGCAGGTGATTAGGCAGTTAATTAGGCAAGCAATTATGAAGTCAATTAGGCAGGCAATTAGGCAGGAAGGCAGGCAATTAGGTAGGCAATTAGGTAAACAATTAGGCAGGCAATTAGGCAGGTCATTAGGCAGGCAATTAGGCAGTTAATTATGCAGGCAATTAGGCAGGCAAGCAATTAGGCAGGCAATTAGGCAGTTGTTTAGGCAGGCATTTAGGCAGTTAATTAGGCCCCTAGTTAGGCAGGCTATTTAGCATGTAATTAGGCAGGCAGGCAATTAGGCAGGCAGGCAATTAGGCAGGCAAATAAGGCAAGCAATTAAGCATGCAATTAGGAGGCAAGTAGGAAGTTAATTAGGCAAGCAAATAGGCAGGCAAGCAATAAGGCAGGCAGGTAATTAGGCAGGCAATTAAGCAGTTAGTTAGGCAGGCAAGCAATTTGGCAGTTATTTAGGCAGGCAATAAGGCAAGCAATTAAGCAGGCAATTAAGGAGGCAATTAGGATTTTAATTAGGCAAGCAATTAGGCAGGCAAGCAATAAGGCAGGCAGGTAATTAGGAAGCAAATTAAGCAGTTAGTAAGGCAGGCAAGCAATTTGGCAGGCAATTAGACAGTTGTTTAAGCAGGCAATTAGGCAGTTAATTAGGCCCCTAATAGGCAGGCTATTAAGCAGGTAATTAGGCAGGCAATTAAGCAGGCAATTAAGCAGTTCATTAGACAAGCAGGCAATTTGGCAGGTAATTAGGCAGGCAATTAGGCAGTCAATTATGCATGCATTTCGGCAGTTAATTAGGCAGGCAATTAGGCAGGCAATTAGGCAGTTAATTAGGCAGGCAAGTAGACAGGTTATTAGGTATGCAATAAGGTAGTTAATAAGGCAAGCAATAAGGCAGGCAGGTAAATAGGCAGGCAATTAAGCAGTTAATTAGGCAGGCAAGCAATTTGGCAGGTAATTAGGCAGGCAATAAGGCAAGCAAATAAGCGGGCTATTAAGGATGCAATTATGCAGTAAATTGGGCAAGCATGCAATTTGGCAGGTAATTATGCAGGTAATTTGGCAGGCAATTAGGCAGGCAATTAGGCAGGTAATGAGGCAGGCAATTAGGCAGGCAATTAGGCAGTTAATTAGGCAGGCGATTAGGCAGTAATTAGGACCCTAATACAGGCTATTAAGCAGGTAATTAGGCAGGCAAGCAATTTGGCAGGTAATTAGGCAGGCAATAAGGCAAGCAAATAAGCAGGCTATTAAGGATGCAATTATGCCGTAAATTGGGCAAGCATGCAATTTGGCAGGTAATTATGCAGGAAATTTGGCAGGCAATTAGGTAGGCAATTAGGCAGGCAATTAGGCAGGCAATAAGGCAGGCAATTAGGCAGGCATAAGGCAGGCAATTAGGCAGTTAATTAGGTAGGCAATTAGGCAGTTAATAAGGCAGGTAATTATGAAGTCAATTAGGCAGGCTTTTCGGTAGGAAGGGAGGAAATAAGGTAGGCAATTAGGTAGTTTATTAGGAAGATAATTAGGCAGGCAATTAGGCAGTTAATTAGACAGGCAATTAGTCAGGCAATTAGGCAGGTTATTCGGCAGACAATTAGGCAAGCAATTAGGCAGTTAATTAGGCAGGCGATTAGGCAGTAATTAGGACCCTAATACAGGCTATTAAGCAGGTAATTAGGCAGGTAATTAAGCAGGCAATAAGGCAGGCAAATAGGCAGGCAATTAGACAGACAATTAGGCAGGCAATTAGGCAGGTAATAAGGCAGGCAATTAGGGCAGGCAAATAGTTATCAGACAATAAGGCAGGCAATTAGGCAAATAATTAGGCACGCAATTAGGCAGGCAATGAGGCAGGCAATTAGGCAGTTAATTAGGCAGGCAATTAGGCAATTAATTAGGCAGGCAAATAAGCAGGGAATTAAGCAGTTAATTAGGCATGCAATAAGACAGATGATTAGGCAGGCAATTAGACAGGCAATTAGGCAGGCAATTAGGCAGGCAATTAAGCATTTAATTAGGCAGATAATAAGGCAGGCAATTAGGCAGGCAATTAGGAAGGCAGACTATTTGGCAAGCAATTATGCAGGCAATTAGGCAGGCAAATAGTGAGCAGACTATTAGGCATGCAATTAGGCATGCAATTAGGCAGTTAATTAGGCAGGCAATTAATCAGATAATTAGGCAGGTATTTAGGCAAGCAATTAAGCAGGCAATTAAGGAGGCAATTATGCAGTTAATTAGGCAAGCAATTAGGCAGGCAGGCAATAAGGCAGGCAAGCAATTAGGCATGCAATTAAGCAGTTAATTGGGCAAGCATGCAATTTGGCAAGTAATTAGGCAGGCAATTAGGCAGGCAATTAGGCAGGCGATTAGGCAGGCGATTAGGCAGTTAATAAGGCAAGCAATTATGAAGTCAATTAGAGAGGCAATTAGGCAGGAAGGCAGGCAATTAGGTAGGCAATTAGGTAAACAATTAGGCAGGCAATTAGGCAGTTAATTAGGCAGGCAATTACTCAGTTAATTATGCAGGCAATTAGGCAGGCAAGCAATTAGGCAGGCAATTAGGCAGTTGTTTAGACAGGCAATTAGGCAGTTAATTAGGCAGGCAAGTAGGCAGGTAATTAGGCACACAATTAGTTAGTTAATTAGGCAAGCAATTAGGCAGACAATTAGGCAGTAAATTAGGCAGACATTTAAGCAGTTATTAGGCAGGCAATTAGGCAGGCAATTAAGCAGGCAATTAGGCAGTAAATTAGGCAGGAAATTAGGCAGGCAGGCAATTAGGCTGGCAGGCAATTAGGCAGGAAGGCAATTAGGCAGACAGGTAATTAGGTAGGCAATTAAGCAGTTAATTAGGCAGGAAAGCAATTTGGCAGGTAATTAGGCAGGCAATAAGGCAAGCAATTAAGCAGGCAATTAGGCAGGCAATTAGGCAGGCAATAAGGCAGGTAATTTAAGGCAATTAGGCAGGTAATTAGGCAGGTAATTAGGCAGGCAATTAGGCAGGCAATTAGGCAGGCTTTGAGGCAGGCATTTAGACAAACAAATAGGCAGGCATACAATAAGCAGGCAAATAGGCAGGCAATTAGGTAGGCAATTAGGCAGTTAGATAGGCAGGCAATTAGGCAAGCAATTAGGAAGTAAATTAGGCAGGTAATTAGGCAGGCATGCAATTAGGCAGGCAGGCAATTAGGCAGGCAGGCAATTAGGCAGGCAGGCAATTAGGCAGGAAGGCAATTAGGCAGGAAGGCAATTAAGCAGGCAATTAGTCAGGCAATTAAGCAGGCAATAAGGCATGTTGGCAATTAGGCAGGCAATTAGGTAGGCGATTAAGCAGGCAATTAGGCAGTTAATAAGGCAGGCAATTAGGCAGGCAAAAAGGCAGGCAATTAGGCAGTTAATTAAGCAGGCAATTAGACAGTTAATAAGGCAGGCAATTATGCAGGAAGGCAGGCAATAAGGTAGGCAATTAGGAAGGCAATTGGACAGGCAAGCAATTATGCAAGCAGTAAATCAGTTAATTAGGCAGTTAATTGAGCAGGCAATTAGGCAGTTAATTAGGCAGGCAATTAGGCAGGCAATTAGGCAGTTAATAATTCAAGCAATTAAGCAGGAAATTAGGCAGGCAATTAGGCAGGCAATTAGGCAGGCAATTAAGCAGGCTATTAGGCAGTTAATTAGGCAAGCAATTAAGCAGGCAAGCAATAAGGCAGGCAGGTAATTAGGCAGGCAATTAAGCAGTTAATTGGGCAAGCAGGCAATTTTGCAGGTAATTAGGCAGGTAATTAGGCAGGCAATAAGGCAAGCAATTAGGCAGGCAATTAGACAGTTAATAAAGCAGCAATTATGAAGTCAATTAGGCAGGCAATTAGGCAGGAAGGCAGGCAATTAGGTTTGCAATTAGGCAGGCAATAAGGCAGGCAATTAGGCTGTTAATAAGGCAGGCAATTATGAAGTCAAGTAGGGAGGCAATTAGGTAGGAAGGGAGGAAATAAGGTAGGCAATTAGGTAGGCAATTAGGAAGATAATTAGGCAGGCAATTAGGCAGTTAATTAGACAGGCAATTAGTCAGGCAATTAGGCAGGTAATTCGTCTGACAATTAGGCAAGCAATTAGGCAGTTAATTAGGCAGGCAATTAGGCAGTAATTAAGACCCTAATACAGGTTATTAAGCAGGTAATTAGGCTGGTAACTAAGCAGGCAATAATTAGGCAAATAGGCAGGCAATTAGACAGACAATTAGGCATTTAATAAGGCAGATATTTAGGCAGGCAATTAGGCAGGCAATTAGGCATGCAGACAATTAAGCAGGCAATTAGGCAGGCAATTTGGCAGGTTATAAAGCAGGCAATTAGGGCAGGCAAATAGTGAGCAGACAATATGGCAGGCAATTAGGCAGTTAATTAGGCACGCAATTAGGCAGGCAATGAGGCAGGCAATTAGGCAGTTAATTAGGCAGGCAATTAGGCAGGCAATTAGGAAGGCAATTAGGCAGGGAATTAAGCAGTTAGTTAGTCATGCAATAAGACAGATGATTAGGCAGGCAATTAGGCAGGCAATAAGGCAGTTAATTAGGCAACTAATTATGCAGCTAATTAAGCAGGCAATTAGGCAGGTAATTAGGCAGGTAATTAAGCAGGCAATAAGGCAGACAAATAGGCAGGCAATTATACAGCCAATTAGGCATTTAATTAGGCAGATGATTAGGCAGGCAATTAGGCAGGCAATTAGGCAGGCAAATAGGCAGGCAATTAGGCAGGCAATTAGGCAGGCAATTAGGCAGGCAGACAATTAGGCAAGCAATTATGCAGGCAATTAGGCAGGCAAATAGTGAGCCGACAATTAGGCATGCAATTATGCAGGCAATTAGGCAGTTAATTAGGCAGTTAATTAGGCAGGCAATTAAGCAGGGAATTAAGCAGTTAATTAGGCATCCAATAAGACCGATGATAAGGCAGGCAATTAGGCAGGCAATAAGGCAGTTAATTAGGCAAGCAATTACGCAGCTAATTAGGCAGGCAATTAGGCAGGCAATTAAGCAGGCAATTAGGCAAGCAATTAGGTAGGAATTTATTTACGCAGGCAGGCAATTAGGAAGGCTATAAGACAGTTAATTAGGTAGTTTATTAGGCCTTGCAAATAGGCAGATAATTAACAGGCAATTAGGCCGGCAATTAAGCAGGCAATTAGGCAGGTAGGCAATTAGTCAGGCAATTAAGCAGGCGATTAGGCAGGTTGGCAATTAGGCAGGCACTTAGGTAGGCAATTAAGCAGGCAGTAAGCAGGCAATAAGGCTATTTATTAGGCAGGCAATTAGGTAGGCAATTAAGCAGGCAGTTAGGCAGGCAATAAGGCAATATATTAAGCAGTTAATTAGGCAGGCAGGTAATTTGGCAGGTAATAAGGCAGGCAATTAGGCAACCTATAAGGCAGGCAATTAGGCAGTCAATAAAGCAGTTAATAAGGCAGGCAATTAGGCAGTTAATTAGGCAGGCAATAAGGCAGGCAATTAGGCAGTTAATTAGGCAGGCAATTAGGCAGTTAATAAGGCAGACAATTATGAAGTCAATTAGGAAGGCAATTAGGCAGGCAATTAGGAAGGCAATTAGGCAGTAAGTAGGCAGGCAATAAGGCAGGCAATTAGGCAGTTAATTAGGCAAGCAATTAAGCAGGCAATTAGGCACGCAATAAGGCTGTCAATTAAGCAGGCAATTAGGCAGTTAATAAGCCAAGCAATTAACCAGGCAAACAATAAGGCAGGCAGGTAATTAGGCAGGCAATTAAGCAGTTAATTAGGCAGGCAATAAGTCAAGCAATTAAGCAGGCAATTAAGGAGGCAATTAGGCAGTTAATTAGGCAGGCAACTTTTAGCAGGCAGGCAATTAGGCATGCAATTAAGCAGTTAATTGGGCAAACAGGCAATTTGGCAGGTAATTAGGCAAGCAATTAAGCAGGCAATTAGGCAGACAATTAGGCAGGCAATTAGGCAGGCAATTTAGCAAGCAATTAGGCAGTTAATTAGGCAGGCTATTAGGCAGGCTATTAGGAAGGAAGGCAGGCAATTATATAGGCAATTAGGTAGGCAATTAGGCAGCAAGCAATTAGGCAGGAAGAAAGGCAGTTAATTAGGCAGGCAATTAGGCAGATAATAAGGCAAGCAATTAGGCAGACAATTAGGCAGCAATTAGTCAGGCAATAAGGCAGGCATTTAGGCAGGCAATTAAGCAGGCAATTAGGCAGGCAATTAGGCAGTAAATTAGGCAGATAATTAGGCAGGCATGCAATTAGGCAGGCATGCAATTAGGCATGCAAACAATTAGACAGGCAATTAGGCAGTAAATTAGGCAGGCATGCAATTAGGCATGCAGGCAATTAGGCAGGCAATTAGGCAGGCAAGCAATTAGGGAGGTAGGCAATTACTCAGGCAATTAAGCAGGCAATTAGGCAGGTTGGCAATTAGGCATGCAATTAAGCAGTAAATTGGGCAAACAGGCAATTTGGCAGTTAATTAGGCAAGCAATTAAGCAGGATATTAGGCAGGCAATTAGGCACGCAATTAGGTAGTTAATTAGGCAAGCAATTAGACAGAGAATTAGGCAGTCAATTAGGCAGGCTTTTAAGCAGGCAATTAGGCAGTTAATTAGGCAGGCAATTAGGTCGTAAATTAGGCAGGAAATTAGGCAGGAAATAGGCAGGCAGGCAATTAGGCTGGTAGGCAATTAGGCAGGCAGGCAATAAGTCAGGCAGGAAATTAGGTAGGCAATTAAGCAGTAAATTTAGTTAGGCAAGCAATTTGGCAGGTAATTATGCAGGCAATAAGGCAAGCAATTATGCAGGCAATTAGGCAGTTAATTTGGCAGGCAATTAGGCAGGCAAAAAAGCAGGCAATTTGGCAGTTAATTAGGCAAGCAATTAGACAGGCAGGCAATTAGGCAGGCAGGCAATTAGGCATGCAATTAAGCAGTTAATTGGGCAAGCAGGCAATTTGGCAGGTAATTAGGCAGGCAATTAGGCAGGCAATTAGGCAGTTAATTAGCAGGCAATTAGGCAGGCAATTAGACAGGCAATTAGGCAGGCAATTAGGCAGATAATTAGGCAGGCTTTTAGGCAGGCATTTAGACATACCAATAGGCAGGCATACAATTAGGCAGGAAAATAGGCAGGCAATTAGGTAGGCAATTAGGCAGTTAGATAGGCGGGCAATTAGGCAAGCAATTAGGAAGTAAATTATGCAGGTAATTAGGCAGGCATGCAATTAGGCAGGCAATTAGGCAGGAAGGCAATTAGGCAGGAAGGCAATTAAGCAGGCAATTAGTCAGGCAATTAAGCAGGCAATAAGGCATGTTGGCAATTAGGCAGGCAATTAGGTAGGCGATTAATCAGGCAATTAGGCAGTTAATAAGGCAGGCAATTAGGCAGGCAAAAAGGCAGGCAATTAGGCAGTTAATTAAGCAGGCAATTAGACAGTTAATAATGCAGGCAATTATGCAGGAAGGCAGGCAATTAGATAGGCAATTAGGAAGGCAATTAGGCAGGCAAGCAATTATGCAAGCAGTAAATCAGTTAATTAGGCAGTTAATTGAGCAGGCAATTAGGCAGTTAATTAGGCAGGCAATTAGGCAGGCAATTAGGCAGTTAATAATGCAAGCAATTAAGCAGGCAATTAGGCAGGCAATTAGGCAGGCAATTAGGCAGGCAATTAAGCAGGCTATTAGGCAGTTAATTAGGCAAGCAATTAAGCAGGCAAGCAATAAGGCAGGCAGGTAATTAGGCAGGCAATTAAGCAGTTAATTGGGCAAGCAGGCAATTTTGCAGGTAATTAGGCAGGTAATTAGGTAGGCAATAAGGCAAGCAATTAGGCAGGCAATTAGGCAGTTAATAAAGCAGCAATTATGAAGTCAATTAGGCAGGCAATTAGGCAGGAAGGCAGGCAATTAGGTTTGCAATTAGGCAGGCAATAAGGCAGGCAATTAGGCAGTTAATAAGGCAGGCAATTATGAAGTCAAGTAGGGAGGCAATTAGGTAGGAAGGGAGGAAATAAGGTAGGCAATTAGGTAGGCAATTAGGAAGATAATTAGGCAGGCAATTAGGCAGTTAATTAGACAGGCAATTAGTCAGGCAATTAGGCAGGTAATTCGTCTGACAATTAGGCAAGCAATTAGGCAGTTAATTAGGCAGGCAATTAGGCAGTAATTAAGACCCTAATACAGGTTATTAAGCAGGTAATTAGGCTGGTAATTAAGCAGGCAATAATTAGGCAAATAGGCAGGCAATTAGACAGACAATTAGGCATTTAATAAGGCAGATATTTAGGCAGGAAATTAGGCAGGCAATTAGGCAGGCAGACAATTAAGCAGGCAATTAGGCAGGCAATTTGACAGGTTATAAAGCAGGCAATTAGGGCAGGCAAATAGTGAGCAGACAATATGGCAGGCAATTAGGCAGTTAATTAGGCACGCAATTAGGCAGGCAATGAGGCAGGCAATTAGGCAGTTAATTAGGCAGGCAATTAGGCAGGCAATTAGGCAGGCAATTAGGCAGGGAATTAAGCAGTTAGTTAGTCATGCAATAAGACAGATGATTAGGCAGGCAATTAGGCAGGCAATAAGGCAGTTAATTAGGCAAGCAATTATGCAGCTAATTAAGCAGGCAATTAGGCAGGTAATTAGGCAGGTAATTAAGCAGGCAATAAGGCAGACAAATAGGCAGGCAATTATACAGCCAATTAGGCATTTAATTAGGCAGATAATTAGGCAGGCAATTAGGCAGGCAATTAGGCAGGCAAATAGGCAGGCAATTAGGCAGGCAATTAGGCAGGCAATTAGGCAGGCAGACAATTAGGCAAGCAATTATGCAGGCAATTAGGCAGGCAAATAGTGAGCCGACAATTAGGCATGCAATTATGCAGGCAATTAGGCAGTTAATTAGGCAGTTAATTAGGCAGGCAATTAAGCAGGGAATTAAGCAGTTAATTAGGCATCCAATAAGACCGATGATAAGGCAGGCAATTAGGCAGGCAATAAGGCAGTTAATTAGGCAAGCAATTACGCAGCTAATTAGGCAGGCAATTAGGCAGGCAATTAAGCAGGCAATTAGGCAAGCAATTAGGTAGGAATTTATTTACGCAGGCAGGCAATTAGGAAGGCTATAAGACAGTTAATTAGGTAGTTTATTAGGCCTTGCAAATAGGCAGATAATTAACAGGCAATTAGGCCGGCAATTAAGCAGGCAATTTGGCAGGTAGGCAATTAGTCAGGCAATTAAGCAGGCGATTAGGCAGGTTGGCAATTAGGCAGGCACTTAGGTAGGCAATTAGCAGGCAATAAGCAGGCAATAAGGCTATTTATTAAGCAGGCAATTAGGTAGGCAATTAAGCAGGCAGTTAGGCAGGCAATAAGGCAATATGTTAAGCAGTTTATTAGGCAGGCAGGTAATTTGGCAGGTAATAAGACAGGCAATTAGGCAACCTATAAGGCAGGCAATTAGGCAGTCAATAAAGCAGTTAATAAGGCAGGCAATTAGGCAGTTAATTAGGCAGGCAATAAGGCAGGCAATTAGGCAGTTAATTAGGCAGGCAATTAGGCAGTTAATAAGGCAGACAATTATGAAGTCAATTAGGAAGGCAATTAGGCAGGCAATTAGGAAGGCAATTAGGCAGTAAGTAGGCAGGCAATAAGGCAGGCAATTAGGCAGTTAATTAGGCAAGCAATTAAGCAGGCAATTAGGCACGCAATAAGGCTGTCAATTAAGCAGGCAATTAGGCAGTTAATTAGGCAAGCAATTAACCAGGCAAACAATAAGGCAGGCAGGTAATTAGGCAGGCAATTAAGCAGTTAATTAGGCAGGCAATAAGTCAAGCAATTAAGCAGGCAATTAAGGAGGCAATTAGGCAGTTAATTAGGCAGGCAACTTTTAGCAGGCAGGCAATTAGGCATGCAATTAAGCAGTTAATTGGGCAAACAGGCAATTTGGCAGGTAATTAGGCAAGCAATTAAGCAGGCAATTAGGCAGACAATTAGGCAGGCAATTAGGCAGGCAATTTAGCAAGCAATTAGGCAGTTAATTAGGCAGGCTATTAGGCAGGCTATATAGGAAGGAAGGCAGGCAATTATATAGGCAATTAGGTAGGCAATTAGGCAGCAAGCAATTAGGCAGGAAGAAAGGCAGTTAATTAGGCAGGCAATTAGGCAGATAATAAGGCAAGCAATTAGGCAGACAATTAGGCAGCAATTAGTCAGGCAATAAGGCAGGCATTTAGGCAGGCAATTAAGCAGGCAATTAGGCAGGCAATTAGGCAGTAAATTAGGCAGATAATTAGGCAGGCATGCAATTAGGCAGGCATGCAATTAGGCATGCAAACAATTAGACAGGCAATTAGGCAGTAAATTAGGCAGGCATGCAATTAGGCATGCAGGCAATTAGGCAGGCAATTAGGCAGGCAAGCAATTAGGGAGGTAGGCAATTACTCAGGCAATTAAGCAGGCAATTAGGCAGGTTGGCAATTAGGCATGCAATTAAGCAGTAAATTGGGCAAACAGGCAATTTGGCAGTTAATTAGGCAAGCAATTAAGCAGGCAATAAGGCAGGCAATTAGGCACGCAATTAGGTAGTTAATTAGGCAAGCAATTAGGCAGAGAATTAGGCAGTCAATTAGGCAGGCTTTTAAGCAGGCAATTAGGCAGTTAATTAGGCAGGCAATTAGGTCGTAAATTAGGCAGGAAATTAGGCAGGAAATAGGCAGGCAGGCAATTAGGCTGGTAGGCAATTAGTCAGGCAGGCAATAAGTCAGGCAGGAAATTAGGTAGGCAATTAAGCAGTAAATTTAGTTAGGCAAGCAATTTGGCAGGTAATTAGGCAGGCAATAAGGCAAGCAATTATGCAGGCAATTAGGCAGTTAATTAGGCAGGCAATTAGGCAGGCAAAAAGGCAGGCAATTTGGCAGTTAATTAGGCAAGCAATTAGACAGGCAGGCAATTAGGCAGGCAGGCAATTAGGCATGCAATTAAGCAGTTAATTGGGCAAGCAGGCAATTTGGCAGGTAATTAGGCAGGCAATTAGGCAGTTAATTAGCAGGCAATTAGGCAGGCAATTAGACAGGCAATTAGGCAGGCAATTAGGCAGATAATTAGGCAGGCTTTTAGGCAGGCATTTAGACATACCAATAGGCAGGCATACAATTAGGCAGGAAAATAGGCAGGCAATTAGGTAGGCAATTAGGCAGATAGATAGGCGGGCAATTAGGCAAGCAATTAGGAAGTAAATTATGCAGGTAATTAGGCAGGCATGCAATTAGGCAGGCAATTAGGCAGGCAGGTAATTAGGCAGGAAGGCAATTAGGCAGGAAGGCAATTAGGCAGGCAATTAAGCAGGCAATAAGACAGGTTGGCAATAAGGCAGGCAATTAGGTAGGCAATTAAGCAGGCAATTAGGTAGGCAATTAAGCAGGTAATTAGGCAGGTAATTAGGCTATTAATTAGACAGGCAATTAGGCAGTTAATAAGGCAGATAATTAGGCAGGCAAAAAGGCAGGCAAGTAGGCAGTTAATTAAGAAGCAAATAAGACAGTTAATAAGGCAAGCAATTATGAAGTCAATTAAGCAGCCAATTATGCAGGAAGGCAGGCAATTAGGCAGGCAAGCAATTAGGCAAGCAGTAAGGCAGTTAATTAGGCAGTTAATAAGGCAGACAATTAGGCAGTTAATTAGGCAGGCAATTAGGCAGGCAATTAGGCAGGCAATTAGGCAGTTAATAGGGCAAGCAATTAAGCAGGCAATTAGGCAGGCAATTAAGCAGGCAAATAGGCAGGCAATTAGGTAGTTAATTAGGCAAGCAATTTAGCAGGCAAGCAATAAGGCAGGCAGGTAATTAGGCAGGCAATTAAGCAGTTAATTAGGCAGGCTAGAAATTTAGCAGGTATTTAGGCAGGCAATAAGGCAAGCAATTAAGCAGGCAATTAAGGAGGCAGTTAGGCAGTTAATTAGGCAAGCAATTAGGCAGGCAGGCAATTAGGCAGGCAGGCAATTAGGCAGGCAGGCAATTAGGCAGGCAGGCAATTAGGCAGGCAGGCAAATAGGCATGGAATTAAGCAGTTAATTGGGCAAACAGTCAATTTTGCAGGTAATTAGGCAGGCAAAAAGGCAAGCATTTAGGCTGGCAATTAGGCAGTTAATAAGGTAGCAATTATGAAGGCAATTAGGCAGGCAATTAGGCAGGAAGGCAGGCAATTAGGTATGCAATTAGTCAGGCAATTAGGCAGGCAATAAGGCAGCCAATTAGGCAGGCAATAAGGCAGGCAATTAGTCAGGCAGTTAGGCAGGTTATTCGGTAAACAATTAGGCAAGCAATTAGGCAGTTAATTAGGCAGGCGATTAGGCAGTAATTAGGACCCTAATACAGGCTATTAAGCAGGTAATTAGGCAGGTAATTAAGCAGGCAATAAGGCAGGCAAATAGGCAGGCAATTAGACAGATAATTAGGCAGGCAATTAGGCAGGTAATAAGGCAGGCAATTAGGGCAGGCAAATAGTGAGCAGACAATAAGGTCGGCAATTAGGCAGTTAATTAGGCACGCAATTAGGCAGGCAATGAGGCAGGCAATTAGGCATTTAATTAGGCAGGCAATTAGGCAATTAATTAGGCAGGAAAATAAGCAGGGAATTAAGCAGTTAATTAGGCATGCAATAAGACAAATGATTAGGCAGGCAATTAGGCAGGCAATTAGGCAGGCAATTAAGAATTTAATTAGGCAGATAATAAGGCAGGCAATTAGGCAGGCAATTAGGCAGGCAGACAATTTAACAAGCAATTATGCAGGCAATTAGGCAGGCAAATAGTGAGCAGACTATTAGGCATGCAATTAGGCAGTTAATTAGGCAGGCAATTAATCAGATAATTAGGCAGGCATTTAGGCAAGCAATTAAGCAGGCAATTAAGGAGGCAATTATGCAGTTAATTAGCAAGCAATTAGGCAGGCAGGCAATTATGCAGGCAAGCAATTAGGCATGCAATTAAGCAGTTAATTGGGCAAGCTAGCAATTTGGCAGGTAATTAGGCAGGCAATTAGGCAGGCAATTAGGCAGGCAATTAGGCAGGCGATTAGGCAGGCGATTAGGCAGTTAATAAGGCAAGCAATTAGACAGTTAATAAGGCAGGCAATTATGAAGTCAATTAGGCAGGCAATTATGCAGGAAGGCAGGCAATTAGGTAGGCAATTAGGAAGGCAATTAGGCAGGCAAGCAATTAGGCAAGCAGTAAGGCAGTTAATTAGGCAGTTAATTGAGCAGGCAATTAGGCACTTAATTAGGCAGGCAATTAGGCAGGCAATTAGGCAGGTAATTAGGCAGGCAATTAGGCAGATAATTGGGCAGGCAATTAGGCAGGCTTTTAGGCAGGCATTTATACAAACAAATAGGCAGGCATACAATTAGGCAGGCAAATAGGCAGGCAATTAGGTAGGCAATTAGGCAGTAAGATAGGCGGGCAATTAGGCAAGCAATTAGGAAGTAAATTAGGCAGGTAATTAGGCAGGCATGCAATTAGGCAGGCAGGCAATTAGGCAGGCAGGCAGTTAGGCAGGAAGGCAATAGGCAAGAAGGCAATTAGGCAGGAAGGCAATAAGGCAGGCAATTAGTCAGGCAATTAAGCAGGCAATTAGGCAGGTTGGCAATTAGGCAGGCAATTAGGTAGGCAATTAGGCTATTAATTAGACAGGCAATTTGGCAGGCAATTAGGCAGTTAATAAGGCAGGCAATTAGGCAGGCAAAAAGGCAGGCAATTAGGCAGTTAATTAAGCAGGCAATTAGACAGTTAATAAGGCAGGCAATTATGAAGTCAATTAGGCAGGCAATTATGCAGGAAGGCAGGCAATTAGGTAGGCAATTAGGAAGGCAATTAGGCAGGCAAGCAATTAGGCAAGCAGTAAGGCAGTTAATTAGGCAGTTAATTGAGCAGGCAATTAGGCACTTAATTAGGCAGGCAATTAGGCAGGCAATTAGGCAGTTAATAAGGCAAGCAATTAAGCAGGGAAGTAAGCAGTTAATTAGGCATGCAAAAAGACAAATGATTAGGCAGGCAATTAGGCAGGCAATAAGGCAGTTAATTGGGCAAGCAATTATGCAGCTGATTAGGCAGGCAATTAGGCAGGCAATTAGGCAGGTAGTTAAGCAGGCAATAAGGCAGGCAAATAAGCAGGCATTTAGACAGCCAATTAGGCAGGAAATTAGGCATTTAATTAGGCAGATAATTAGGTAGGCAATGAGGAAGGCAATGTGGCAGGCAATTGGCAGGTAGGTAATTAGTCAGGCAATTAGGCAGGCAATTAAGCAGGCAAATAGGCAGTTAATAAGGCAAGCAATTAGGCAGGCAAGCAATAAGGCAGGCAGGTAATTAGGCAGGCAATTAAGCAGTTAGTTAGGCAGGCAAGCAATTTGGCAGGTATTTAGGCAGGTAATAAGGCAAGCAATTAGGCGGGCAATTAAGGAGGCAATTATGCAGTTAAATAGGCAAGCAATTAGGCAGGCAGGCAATTAGGCAGGCAGGCAATTAGGCATGCAATTAAGCAGTAAATTGAGCAAGCATGCAATTTGGCAGGTAATTAGGTAGGCAATTAGGCAGGCAAGTAGGCAGGCAATTAGGCAGTTAATAAGGCCAGCAATTATGAAGTCAATTAAGCAGGCAATTAGGCAGGAAGGCAGGCAATTAGGTAGGCAATTAGGAAGGCAATTAGGAAGGCAAGCAATTAGGCAGGCAGTTAGGCAGTTAATTAGGCAGGCAATTAGGCAGATAATTAGGCAAGCAAGCAATTTGGCATGCAATTAAGCAGTTAATTGGGCAAGCAGACAATTTGGCAGGTAATTAGGCAGGCAATTAGGCAGGCAATTAGGCAGTCAATTATGCAGGTAATTAAGCAGGCATGCAGGCAATTAGGCAGGCAATTAGGTAGGTAGGCAATTAGGCAGGCAATTAGGCAGTTAATTAGGCAAGCAGGCAATTAGGCATGCAATTAAGCAGTTAATTGGGCAAACAGGCAATTAAGCAGGTAATAAGGCAGGCAATAAGGCAGGCAATTATGCAGTTGATTAGCCAGGCAAATTAGCAGTTAAAAAGACTGGCATTTATGAAGTCAATTAGGCAGGAAGGCAGGCAATTAGGTAGGCAATTTGGTAGGCATTTAGGCAGGCAAGCAGTTAGGCAGGCAGTAAAGCAGTTAATTAGGCAGGCAATTATGCAGTTAATAAAGCAGTTAATAAGGCAGGCAATTAGGCAGTTAATTAGGCAGGCAATAAGGCAGGCAATTAGGCAGTTAATTAAGCAGGCAATTAGGCAGGCAATAAACCAGGCAATTTGGCAGTTAATTAGGTAGGCAATTGGGCAGTTAATAAGGCAGGCAATTAGGCAGGAAGGCAGGCAATTAGGTAGGCAATTAGGAAGGCAATTAGGAAAGCAAGCAATTAGGCAGGCAATTATGCAGTTAATTAGGCAGGAAATTAGGCATGCAAATAGGCAGGCAATTAGGCAGTAAATAAGGCAGGCAATTATGAAGTCAATTAGGCAGGCAATTATGCAAGAAGGCAGGCAATTATGAAGTCAATTAGGCAGGCAATTAGGCAAGAAGGCAGGCAATTAGGTAGGCAATTATGTATACAATTAGGCAGGCAATTAGTCAGGCAATTAGGCAGGCAATTAGGCAGGCAATAA
Organism: Bacillus rossius redtenbacheri; assembly: GCF_032445375.1. Lineage (NCBI taxonomy): Eukaryota > Metazoa > Arthropoda > Insecta > Phasmatodea > Bacillidae > Bacillus > Bacillus rossius. The sequence continues at coordinate 123,434 of NW_026962667.1, read as the reverse complement.
GGCAGGCAATTAGGCAGGTAATTAGGCAGCCAATTAGGCAGGCAAATAAGCAGGCAATAAGCAGGCATTAAGGCAGGCAATTAGGCAGTTAATTAGGCAGGCAATTAGGCAGTTAATAAGGCAGGCAATTATGAAGTCAATTAGGCAGGCTATTAGGTAGGAAGGCAGACAATTAGGTAGGCAATTAGGTAGGCAATTAGGCAGGCAAGCATTTAGGCAGGCAGTAAGACAGTTAAATAGGCAGGCAATTAGGCAGATAATTAGGCAAGCAGGCAATTAGGCATGCAATTAAGCAGTTAATTGGGCGAGCAGGCAATTTGGCAGGTAATTAGGCAGGCAATTACGCAGTTAATTAGGCAGGCAATTAGCAGTTAATATGGCAGGCAATTATGAAGTCAATTAGGCAGGCAATTAAGCAGGAAGGCAGGCAATTAGGTAGGCAATTTGGTAGGCAATTAGGTAGGCAAGCAATTAAGCAGGCAATTAAGGAGGCAATTATGCAGTTAAATAGGCATGCAATTAGGCACGCAGGCAATAAGGCAGGCAAGCAATTAGGCATGCAATTAAGCAGTTAATTGGGCAAGCATGCAATTTGGCAGGTAATTAGGCAGGCAATTAGGCAGGCGATTAGGCAGGCGATTAGGCAGTTAATAAGGCAAGCAATTATGAAGTCAATTAGAGAGGCAATTAGGCAGGAAGGCAGGCAATTAGGTAGGCAATTAGGTAAACAATTAGGCAGGCAATTAGGCAGTTAATTATGCAGGCAATTAGGCAGTTAATTAGGCAGGCAAGTAGGCAGGTAATTAGGCACACAATTAGTTAGTTAATTAGGCAAGCAATTAGGCAGATAATTAGGCAGTAAATTAGGCAGACATTTAAGCAGTTATTAGGCAGGCTATTAGGCAGGCAATTAAGCAGGCAATTAGGCAGTAAATTAGGCAGGAAATTAGGCAGGCAGGCAATTAGGCTGGCAGGCAATTAGGCAGGAAGGCAATTAGGCAGACAGGTAATTAGGTAGGCAATTAAGCAGTTAATTAGGCAGGAAAGCAATTTGGCAGGTAATTAGGCAGGCAATAAGGCAAGCAATTAAGCATGCAATTAGGCAGGCAATTAGGCAGGCAATTAGGCAGGTAATTAAAGGCAATAAGGCAGGCAATTAGGCAGGCAATTAGGCAGGTAATTAGGCAGGCAATTAGGCAGGCAATTAGGCAGGCTTTAGGCAGGCATTTAGACAAACAAATAGGCAGGCATACAATAAGCAGGCAAATAGGCAGGCAATTAGGTAGGCAATTAGGCAGTTAGATAGGCGGGAAATTAGGCAAGCAATTAGGAAGTAAATTAGGCAGGTAATTAGGCAGGCAGGCAATTAGGCAGGCAGGCAATTAGGCAGGCAGGCAATTAGGCAGGCAGGCAATTAGGCAGGCAGGCAATTAGGCAGGAAGGCAATTAGGTATGAAGGCAATTAAGCAGGCAATTAGTCAGGCTATTAAGCAGGCAATTAGGCATGTTGGCAATTAGGCAGGCAATTAGGTAGGCGATTAAGCAGGCAATTAGGCAGGCAATTAGGCAGGCAATTAGGCAGTTAATAAGGCAGGCAATTAGGCAGGCAAAAAGGCAGGCAATTAGGCAGTTAATTAAGCAGGCAATTAGACAGTTAATAAGGCAGGCAATTATGAAGTCAATTAGGCAGGCAATTATGCAGGAAGGCAGGCAATTAGATAGGCAATTAGGAAGGCAATTAGGCAGGCAAGCAATTATGCAAGCAGTAAATCAGTTAATTAGGCAGTTAATTGAGCAGGCAATTAGGCAGTAATTTAGGCAGGCAATTAGGCAGGCAATTAGGCAGTTAATAAGGCAAGCAATTAAGCAGGCAATTAGGCAGGCAATTAGGCAGGCAATTAGGCAGGCAATTAAGCAGGCAATTAGGCAGGCAATTAAGCAGGCTATTAGGGAGTTAATTAGGCAAGCAATTAAGCAGGCAAGCAATAAGGCAGGCAGGTAATTAGGCAGGCAATTAAGCAGTTATTAGGCAGGCAAGCAATTTGGCAGGTAATTAGGCAGGCAATAAGGCAAGCAATTAAGCAGGCAATTAAGGAGGCAATTAGGCAGTTAATTAGGCAAGCAATTAGGCAGGCAGGCAATTAGGCATGGAATTAAGCAGTTAATTGGGCAAGCAGGCAATTTTGCAGGTAATTAGGCAGGTAATTAGGCAGGCAATAAGGCAAGCAATTAGGCAGGCAATTAGGCAGTTAATAAAGCAGCAATTATGAAGTCAATTAGGCAGGCAATTAGGCAGGAAGGCAGGCAATTAGGTATGCAATTAGGCAGGCAATAAGGCAGGCAATTAGGCAGTTAATAAGGCAGGCAATTATGAAGTCAAGTAGGGAGGCAATTAGGTAGGAAGGGAGGAAATAAGGTAGGCAATTAGGTAGGCAATTAGGAAGATAATTAGGCAGGCAATTAGGCAGTTAATTAGACAGGCAATTAGTCAGGCAATTAGGCAGGTAATTCGTCTGACAATTAGGCAAGCAATTAGGCAGTTAATTAGGCAGGCAATTAGGCAGTAATTAAGACCCTAATACAGGTTATTAAGCAGGTAATTAGGCTGGTAATTAAGCAGGCAATAATTAGGCAAATAGGCAGGCAATTAGACAGACAATTAGGCATTTAATAAGGCAGATATTTAGGCAGGAAATTAGGCAGGCAATTAGGCAGGCAGACAATTAAGCAGGCAATTAGGCAGGCAATTTGGCAGGTTATAAAGCAGGCAATTAGGGCAGGCAAATAGTGAGCAGACAATATGGCAGGCAATTAGGCAGTTAATTAGGCACGCAATTAGGCAGGCAATGAGGCAGGCAATTAGGCAGTTAATTAAGCAGGCAATTAGGCAATTAATTATGCAGGCAAATAAGCAGGGAATTAAGCAGTTAGTTAGGCATGCAATAAGACAGATGATTAGGCAGGCAATTAGGCAGGCAATAAGGCAGTGAATTAGGCAAGCAATTATGCAGCTAATTAAGCAGGCAATTAGGCAGGCAATTAGGCAGGTAATTAAGCAGGCAATAAGGCAGACAAATAGGCAGGCAATTATACAGCCAATTAGGCATTTAATTAGGCAGATAATTAGGCAGGCAATAGGCAGGCAATTAGGCAGGCAATTAGACAGGCAATCAGGCAGGCAATTAGGCAGGCAGACAATTAGGCAAGCAATTATGCAGGCAATTAGGCAGGCAAATAGTGAGCCGACAATTAGGCATGCAATTATGCAGGCAATTAGGCAGTTAATTAGGCAGTTAATTAGGCAGGCAATTAAGCAGGGAATTAAGCAGTTAATTTGGCATCCAATAAGACCGATGATAAGGCAGGCAATTAGGCAGGCAATAAGGCAGTTAATTAGGCAAGCAATTACGCAGCTAATTAGGCAGGCAATTAGGCAGGCAATTAAGCAGGCAATTAGGCAAGCAATTAGGTAGGAATTTATTTACGCAGGCAGGCAATTAGGAAGGCTATAAGACAGTTAATTAGGTAGTTTATTAGGCCTTGCAAATAGGCAGATAATTAAACAGGCAATTAGGCAGGCAATTAAGCAGGCAATTAGGCAGTTAATTAGGCAAGCAATTAGGCAGGCAAGCAATAAGGCAGGCAGGTAATTAAACAGGCAATTAAGCAGTTTGTTAGGCAGGCATGCAATTTGGCAGGTAATTAGGCAGGCAATAAGGCAAGCAATTAAGCAGGCAATTAAGGAGGCAATTATGCAGTTAATTAGGCAATCAATTAGGCAGGTAGGCAATTAGGCATGCAATTAAGCTGTAAAATGGGCAAGCATGCAATTTGGCAGATAATTAGGCAGGCAATTTGGCAGGCAATTAGGCAGGCATTTAGGCAGGCAATTGAGCAGTTAATAAGGGAAGCAATAATGAAGTCAATTAGAAAGGCAATTAGGCAGGAAGGCAGGCAATTTGGTAGGCAATTAGATAAACAATTAGGCAGCCAATTAGGCAGTTAATTAGGCAGGTAATTAGACAGTTAATTAGGCAGGCAATTAGGCAGTTAATTATGCAGGCAATTAGGCAGTTAATTAGACAGGCAAGTAGGCAGGTAATTAGGCACGCAATTAGGTAATTAATTATGCAGGCAATTAGGCAAACAAATAAACAGGCATACAATTAGGCAGGCAATTAGGTAGCCAAATAGGCAGTAAGATAGGCGGGCAATTAGGCAGGAAATTAGACAGTAAATTTGGCAGGTAATTAGGCAGGCATGCAATTAGGCATGCAGGCAATTAGGCAGGCAGGTAATTAGGCAGGCAGGTAATTAGGCAGGCAGGCAATTAGGCAGGCAGGCAATTAGGCAGGTAGGCAATAAGGCAGGCAATTAATCAGGCAATTAAGCAGGAAATTAGGCAAGTTGGCAATTAGGCAGGCAATTAGGTAGGCAATTAAGCAGGCAATTAGGCAGGCACTAAGGCTATTAATTAGACAGGCAATTAGGCAGGCAATAAGGCAGGCAGTTAGGCAGTTTATAACGCAGGCAATTAGGCTGACAATTAGGCAGTTATATGAGCAGGCAATTAGGCAGTTAATTGAGCAGGCAATTAGGCAGGCAATGAGGCAATATATTAAGCAGTTTATTAGGCAGGCAGGCAATTTGGCAGGTAATTAGGCAGGCAATTAGGCAGGGTTTCAGGCAGGCAATTAGGCAGTTAATAAGGCAGGCAATTAGGCAGAGAATTAGGCAGTCAAATTGGCAGGCTTTTAAACAGGCAATTAGGCAGTAATTAGGCAGGCAAAAAGGCAGGCAATTAGGCAGTAAATAAGGCAGGAAATTAGGCAGGCAGGAAATTAGGCGGGCAGGCAATTAGGCAGGAAGGCAATTAGGCAGGCAGGTAATTAGGTAGGCAATTAGGCAGTTAATTAGGCAAGCAGGCAATTAGGCATGCAATTAAGCAGTTAATTGGGCAAACAGGCAATTAAGCAGGTAATAAGGCAGGCAATAAGGCAGGCAATTATGCAGTTGATTAGCCAGGCAAATTAGCAGTTAAAAAGACTGGCATTTATGAAGTCAATTAGGCAGGCAATTAGGCAGGAAGGCAGGCAATTAGGTAGGCAATTTGGTAGGCATTTAGGCAGGCAAGCAGTTAGGCAGGCAGTAAAGCAGTTAATTAGGCAGGCAATTAGGCAGATAATAAGGCAAGCAGGCAATTAGGCATGCAATTAAGCAGTTAATTGGGCAAACAGGCAATTAAGCAGGTAATAAGGCAGGCAATTAGGCAGGCAATTAGGCAGGCAATTAGGCAGGCAATTAAACAGGCAATAAGGCAGGCAATTATGCAGTTGATTAGCCAGGCAATTAGCAGTTAAAAAGGCTGGCATTTATGAAGTCAATTAGGCAGGCAATTAGGCAGCAAGGCAGGCAATTAGGTAGGCAATTTGGTAGGCAATTAGTCAGGCAAGCAATTTGGCAGGCAGTAAGGCAGTTAATTAGGCTGGCAATTAAACAGTTAATTGAGCATGCAGTTAGGCAGTTGATTGAGCAGGCTATTAGGCAGTTAATAAGGCAGGCAATTACGAAGTCAATTAGGCAGGTAATTTGGCAGGAAGGCAGGCATTTAGGTAGGCAATTAGGAAGGCAATTAGGCAGGCAATTAGGTAGGCAATTTGGTATGAAATTAGGCAGGCAAGCAATTAGGCAGGCAGTAAGGAAGTTAATTAGGCAGGTAATTAGGCAGGCAATTAGGCAGGCAATTAGGCAGGCAATTAGGCAGATAATTAGGCAAGCAATTAGGCAGGCAATTAGGCAGGTAATTAGGCAGGCAATTAAGCAGGCAATTTGGCAGGTAATTAGGCAGGAAATTAGGCAGGCAAATAGGCAGGCAATTAGACAGCCAATTAGGCAGGCAATTAGGCAGGCAATAAACCAGGAAATTTGGCAGTTAATTATGTAGGCAATTGGGCAGTTAATAAGGCAGGCAATTATGAAATCAATTAGGCAGGCAATTAGGCAGGAAGGCAGGCAATTAGGTAGGCAATTAGGAGGTAATTAGGTAGGCAAGCAATTAGGCAGGCAGTTAGGCAGTTAATTAGGCAGATAATTAGGTAAGCAGGCAATTAGGCAGGCAGGCAATTTGGCAGGTAGGCAATTAGGCAGGGTATAAGGCAGGCAATTAGGCAGTTAATTAAGCAGGTAATTAGGCTGTTAATAAGGCAAGCAATTAAGCAGGCATGCAATAAGGCAGGCAGGTAATTAGGCAGGCAATTAAGCAGTTAATTAGGCAGGCAAGCAATTTGGCAGGTTATTAGGCATGTAATAAGGCAAGCAATTAAGCAGGCAATTAAGGAGGCAATTATGCAGTTAATTAGGCAAGCATTTAGGCAGGCACGCAATTAGGCAGGCAATTAGGCATGCAATTAAGCAGTCAATTGGGCAAGCATGCAATTTGGCAGGTTATTAGGCAGGCAATTTGGCAGGAAATTAGGCAGGCAATTAGTCAGACAGACAATAAGGCAGGCAATTAGGCAGGTAATTAGGCAGGCAATAAGGCAGGCAAATAGGCAGGCAATTAGACAGCCAATTAGGCAGGCAATTAGGCATTTAATTAGGCAGGCAATTAGGCAGGAAATTAGGCAGGCAATTAGTCAGACAGACAATAAGGCAGGCAATTAGGCAGGTAATTAGGCAGGCAATAAGGCAGGCAAATAGGCAGGCAATTAGACAGCCAATTAGGCAGGCAATTAGGCATTTAATCAGGCAGATAATTATGCAGGCAATTAGGCAGGCAATTAGGCAGGAAATTAGTCAGACAGACTATTAGGCAGGCAATTAGGCAGGCAATTAGGCAGGTAATAAGGCAAGCAATTAGGCAGACAATTAAGGAGGCAATCAGGCAGTTATTTAGGCAAGCAATTAGGCAGGCAATTAGGCAGGTAATTAAGCAGGCAATAAGGCAGGCAAATAGGCAGGCAATTAGACAGCCAATTAGGCATTTAATAAGGCAGGCAATAAGGCAGGCAAATAATCAGGCAATTAGACAGACAATTAGGCAGACAATTAGGCATTTAATTAGGCAGATAATTAGGCAGGAAATAAAGCAGGAATTTAGGCAGGCAATTAGGCAGGCATTTAGGCAGGTAATTAGGCAGGCTATTGGCAGGCAATTAGGCAGGCAATTAGGCAGGAAAATAGTGAGCAGACAATTAGGCAGTCAATCTGGCAGGCAATTAGGCAGTTAATTAGGCAGGAAATTAAGCAGGGAATTAAGCATTTAATTAGGCAGGCAATAAGACAGATAATTAAACAGGCAAATAGGCAGGCAATAAGGCAATTAATTAGGCAGGCAATTAGGCTGTAAATTAGGCAAGCAATAATGCGAGCTATTAGGCAGGCAATTAGGCAGGCAATTAGGCAGGTAATTAGGCAGGCAGTTAGGCAGGTAATTAGGCAGGCAATTAGGCAGTTAATAAGACAGGCAATTAGGTAGGCAATTAGGCTGTTAATTAAGCAGGAAATTAGGCAGTTAATAAGGCAGGCAATTAAAAGTCAATTAGGCAGGCAAGCAATTAGGCAGGCAAATAGGCAGTTAATTAGGCAGGCAATTAATCAGATAATTAGGCAGGCAATTAGGCAAGCAAGTAAGCAGGCCATTAAGGAGGCAATTATGCAGTTAATTAGGCAAGCAATTAGGCAGGCAAGCAATTAGGCATGCAATTAAGCAGTAAATTGGGCAAGCATGCAATTTGGCAGGTAATTAGGCAGGCAATTAGGCAGACAATTATGCAGGCAATTAGGCAGGCGATTAGGCAGTTAATAAGGCAAGCAATTATGAAGTCAATAAGGCAGGCAATTAGGCAGGTAATTAGGCACGCAATTAGTTAGTTAATTAGGCAAGCAATTAGGCAGACAATTAGGCAGTAAATTAGGCAGGCATTTAAGCAGTAATTAGGCAGGAAATTAGGCAGTAAATTAGGTAGGAAATTAGGCAGGCAGGCAATTAGGCTGGCAGGCAATTAGGCAGGAAGGCAATTAGGCAGACAGGTAATTAGGTAGGCAATTTAGCAGTTAATTAGGCAGGCAAGCAATTTGATAGGTTATTATGCAGGCAATAAGCAAGCATTTAAGCAGGCAATTAGGCAGGCAATTAGGCAGGCAATTAGGCAGTTAATTAGCAGGCAATTAGGCAGGCAATTAGACAGGCAATTAGGCAGGCAATTAGACAGGCAATTAGGCAGGCAATTAGGCAGATAATTAGTCAGGCTTTTAGGCAGGCATTTAGACAAACAAATAGGCAGGCATACAATTAGGCAGGAAAATAGGCAGGCAATTATGTAGGCAATTAGGCAGTTAGATTGGCGGGCAATTAGGCAAGCAATTAGGAAGTAAATTAGGCAGGTAATTAGGCAGGCATGCAATTAGGCAATTAAGCAGGCAATTAGGCAGGTTGGCAATAAGGCAGGCAATTAGGCAGTTAATTAAGCAGGCAATTAGACATTTAATAAGGCAGGCAATTATGAAGTCCATTAGGCAGGCAATTATGCAGGAAGGCAGGCAATTAGGTAGGCAATTAGGAAGGCAATTAGGCAGGCAAGCAATTAGGCAAGCAGTAAGGCAGTTAATTAGGCAGTTAATTAGGCAGGCAATTAGGCAGTAAATTAGGCAGGCAATTAGGCAGGCAATTAGGCAGTTAATAGGGCAATCAATTAAGCAGGCAATTAGGCAGGCAATTAGGTAGACAATCAAGCAGGCAACAAGGCAGGCAATAAGGCTGGCAATAAGGCAGTTAATTGAGCAGGCAATTAGGCAGTTAATTGAGCAGGCAATTAGGCAGTTAATTGAGCAGGCAATTAGGCAGGCAATAAGGTAATATATTAAGCAGTTAATTATGCAGGCAGGCAATTTGGAAGGTAATTAGGCAGGCAATTAGGCAGGCTATAAGGCAGGCAATTAGGCAGTTAATAAAGCAGTTAATAAGGCAGGCAATTAGGCAGTTAATTAGGCAGGCAATAAGGCAGGCAATTAGGCAGTTAATTAAGCAGGCAATTAGGCAGTTAATAAGGCAGGCAATTATGAAGTCAATTAGGCAGGCAATTAGGCAGGAAGGCAGGCTATTAGATAGGCAATTAGGAAGGCAATTAGGCAGGCAAACAGGCAGGCAATTAGGCAGGCAATTAGGCATGCAATATGGCAGGCAATTAACAGGCAATTATGCAGTTAATTAGGCAATCAATTAAGCAGGCAATTAGGCAGGCAATTAGGAAGGCAATTAAGCAGGCAATTAGGCAATTAATTAGGCAAAAAATTAAGCAGACAAGCAATAAGGCAGGCAGGTAATTAGGCAGGCAATAAGGTAGGCTATAAGGCAGGCAATTAAGCAGTTAATAAAGCAGTTAATAAGGCAGGCAATTAGGCAGTTAATTAGGCAGGCAATAAGGCAGGCAATTAGAAAGTTAATTAAGCAGGCAATTAGGCAGTTAATAAGGCAGGCAATTATGAAGTCAATTAGGCAGGCAATTAGGCAGGAAGGCAGGCTATTAGGTAGGCAATTAGGAAGGCAATTAGGCAGGCAATTAGGCAATATATTAAGCAGTTAATTAGGCAGGCAGGCAATTTGGAAGGTAATTAGGCAGGCAATTAGGCAGGCTATAAGGCAGGCAATTAGGCAGTTAATAAAGCAGTTAATAAAGCAGTTAATAAGGCAGGCAATTAGGCAGTTAATTAGGCAGGCAATAAGGCAGGCAATTAGGCAGTTAATTAAGCAGGCAATTAGGCAGTTAAAAAGGTTGGCAATTATGAAGTCAATTAGGCAGGCAATTAGGCAGGAAGGCAGGCAATTAGGTAGGCAATTAGGTAAACAATTAGGCAGGCAATTAGGCAGTTAATTAGGCAGGCAATTAGGCAGTTAATTATGCAGGCAATTAGGCAGGCAAGCAATTAGGCAGGCAATTAGGCAGTTGTTTAGACAGGCAATTAGGCAGTTAATTAGGCAGGCAAGTAGGCAGTTATTAGGCAGGCAATTAGGCAGGCAATTAAGCAGGCAATTAGGCAGTAAATTAGGCAGGAAATTAGGCAGGCAGGCAATTAGGCTGGCAGGCAATTAGGCAGGAAGGCAATTAGGCAGACAGGTAATTAGGTAGGCAATTAAGCAGTTAATTAGGCAGGAAAGCAATTTGGCAGGTAATTAGGCAGGCAATAAGGCAAGCAATTAAGCAGGCAATTAGGCAGGCAATTAGGCAGGTAATTAAAGGCAATCAGGCAGGCAATTAGGCAGGCAATTAGGCAGGTAATTAGGCAGGCTTTTAGGCAGGCATTTAGACAAACAAATAGGCAGGCATACAATAAGCAGGCAAATAGGCAGGCAATTAGGTAGGCAATTAGGCAGTTAGATAGGCGGGCAATTAGGCAAGCAATTAGGAAGTAAATTAGGCAGGTAATTAGGCAGGCATGCAATTAGGCAGGCATGCAATTAGGCAGGCAGGCAATTAGGCAGGGAGGCAATTAGGCAGGCAGGCAATTAGGCAGGAATGCAATTAGGCAGGAAGGCAATTAAGCAGGCAATTAGTCAGGCAATTACGCAGGCAATTAGGCATGTTGGCAATTAGGCAGGCAATTAGGTAGGCAATTAAGCAGGCAATTAGGCAGGCTATTAGGCAGGCAATTAGGCAGTTAATAAAGCAGGCAATTAGGCAGGCAAAAAGGCAGGCAATTAGGCAGTTAATTAAGCAGGCAATTAGACAGTTAATAAGGCAGGCAATTATGAAGTCAATTAGGCAGGCAATTATGCAGGAAGGCAGGCAATTAGGTAGGCAATTAGGAAGGCAATTAGGCAGGCAAGCAATTATGCAAGCAGTAAGGCAGTTAATTAGGCAGTTAATTGAGCAGGCAATTAGGCAGTTAATTAGGCAGGCAATTAGGCAGGCAATTAGGCAGTTAATAAGGCAAGCAATTAAGCAGGCAATTAGGCAGGCAATTAGGCAGGCAATTAAGCAGGCTATTAGGCAGTTAATTAGGCAAGCAATTAAGCAGGCAAGAAATAAGGCAGGCAGGTAATTAGGCAGGCAATTAAGCAGTTATTAGGCAGGCAAGCAATTTGGCAGGTAATTAGGCAGGCAATAAGGCAAGCAATTAAGCAGGCAATTAAGGAGGCAATTAGGCAGTTATTTAGGCAAGCAATTAGGCAGGCAGGCAATTAGGCAGGCTGGCAATTAGGCATGGAATTAAGCAGTTAATTGGGCAAGCAGGCAATTTTGCAGGTAATTAGGCAGGCAATAAGGCAAGCAATTAGGCAGGCAATTAGGCAGTTAATAAAGCAGCAATTATGAAGTCAATTAGGCAGGCAATTAGGCAGGAAGGCAGGCAATTAGGTATGCAATTAGGCAGGCAATAAGGCAGGCAATTAGGCAGGCAATAAGGCAGGAAATTAGGCAGTTAATTAGGTAGGCAATTAGGCAGTTAATAAGGCAGGCAATTATGAAGTCAAGTAGGGAGGCAATTAGGTAGGAAGGGAGGAAATAAGGTAGGCAATTAGGTAGGCAATTAGGAAGATAATTAGGCAGGCAATTAGGCAGTTAATTAGACAGGCAATTAGTCAGGCAATTAGGCAGGTAATTCGTCTGTCAATTAGGCAAGCAATTAGGCAGTTAATTAGGCAGGCAATTAGGCAGTAATTATGACCCTAATACAGGTTATTAAGAAGGTAAATAGGCTGGTAATTAAGCAGGCAATAATTAGGCAAATAGGCAGGCAATTAGACAGACAATTAGGCATTTAATAAGGCAGATATTTAGGCAGGAAATTAGGCAGGCAATTAGGCAGGCAGACAATTAAGCAGGCAATTAGGCAGGCAATTTGGCAGGTTATAAAGCAGGCAATTAGGGCAGGCAAATAGTGAGCAGACAATATGGCAGGCAATTAGGCAGTTAATTAGGCACGCAATTAGGCAGGCAATGAGGCAGGCAATTAGGCAGTTAATTAGGCAGGCAATTAGGCAATTAATTAGGCAGGCAAATAAGCAGGGAATTAAGCAGTTAGTTAGGCATGCAATAAGACAGATGATTAGGCAGGCAATTAGGCAGGCAATAAGGCAGTTAATTAGGCAAGCAATTATGCAGCTAATTAAGCAGGCAATTAGGCAGGCAATTAGGCAGGTAATTAAGCAGGCAATAAGGCAGACAAATAGGCAGGCAATTATACAGCCAATTAGGCATTTAATTAGGCAGATAATTAGGCAGGCAATTAGGCAGGCAATTAGGCAGGCAATTAGGCAGGCAGAAAATTAGGCAAGCAATTATGCAGGCAATTAGGCAGGCAAATAGTGAGCCGACAATTAGGCATGCAATTATGCAGGCAATTAGGCAGTTAATTAGGCAGTTAATTAGGCAGGCAATTAAGCAGGGAATTAAGCAGTTAATTAGGCATCCAATAAGACCGATGATAAGGCAGGCAATTAGGCAGGCAATAAGGCAGTTAATTAGGCAAGCAATTACGCAGCTAATTAGGATGGCAATTAGGCAGGCAATTAAGCAGGCAATAAGGCAAGCAATTAGGTAGGAATTTATTTACGCAGGCAGGCAATTAGGAAGGCTATAAGACAGTTAATTAGGTAGTTTATTAGGCCTTGCAAATAGGCAGATAATTAAACAGGCAATTAGGCAGGCAATTAAGCAGGCAATTAGGCAGGTAGGCAATTAGGCAGGCAATTAAGCAGGCAATTAGGCAGGTAGGCAATTAGGCAGGCAATTTGTCAGGCAATTAAGCAGGCGATTAGGCAGGTTGGCAATTAGGCAGGCACTTAGGTAGGCAATTAAGCAGGCAATTGGCAGGCAATAAGGCTATTTATTAGGCAGGCAATTAGGTAGGCAATTAAGCAGGCAGTTAGGCAGGCAATAAGGCAATATATTAAGCAGTTAATTAGGCAGGCAGGTAATTTGGCAGGTAATAAGGCAGGCAATTAGGCAGGCTATAAGGCAGGCAATTAGGCAGTTAATTAGGCAGTTAATTAGGCAGGCAATTAAGCAGGAAATTAAGCAGTTAATTAGGCATCCAATAAGACCGATGATAAGGCAGGCAATTAGGCAGGCAATAAGGCAGTTAATTAGGCAAGCAATTACGCAGCTAATTAGGCAGGCAATTAGGCAGTTAATTAGGCAGGCAATAAGGCAGGCATTTAGGCAGTTAATTAAGCAGGCAATTAGGCAGTTAATAAGGCAGGCAATTATGAAGTCAATTAGGAAGGCAATTAGGCAGGCAATTAGGAAGGCAATTAGGCAGTAAGTAGGCAGGATAAGGCAGGCAATTAGGCAGTTAATTAGGCAAGCAATTAAGCAGGCAATTAGGCACGCAATAAGGCTGGCAATTAAGCAGGCAATTAGGCAGTTAATTAGGCAAGCAATTAAGCAGGCAAACAATAAGGCAGGCAGGTAATTAGGCAGGCAATTAAGCAGTTAATTAGGCAGGCAATAAGTCAAGCAATTAAGCAGGCAATTAAGGAGGCAATTAGGCAGTTAATTAGGCAGGCAACTTTTAGCAGGCAGGCAACTTTTAGCAGGCAGGCAATTAGGCATGCAATTAAGCAGTTAATTGGGCAAACAGGAAATTTGGCATGTAATTAGGCAAGCAATTAAGCAGGCAATTAGGCAGGAAATTAGGCAGGCAATTAAGCAGGCAATTAGGCAGTTAATTAGGCAGGCTATTAGGCTGTCTATTAGGCAGGAAGGCAGGCAATTATATAGGCAATTAGGTAGGCAATTAGGCAGCAAGCAATTAGGCAGGAAGTAAGGCAGTTAATTAGGCAGGCAATTAGGCAGATAATAAGGCAAGCAATTAGGCAGACAATTAGGCAGCAATTAGTCAGGCAATAAGGCAGGCAATTAGGCAGGCAATTAAGCAGGCAATTAGGCAGGCAATTAGGCAGTAAATTAGGCAGATAATTAGGCAGGCATGCAATTAGGCAGGCATGCAATTAGGCATGCAGACAATTAGACAGGCAATTAGGCAGTAAATTAGGCAGGCATGCAATTAGGCATGCAGGCAATTATGCAGGCAATTAGGCAGGCAAGCAATTAGGGAGGTAGGCAATTAGTCAGGCAATTAAGCAGGCAATTAGGCAGGTTGGCAATTAGGCATGCAATTAAGCAGTTAATTGGGCAAACAGGCAATTTGGCAGGTAATTAGGCAAGCAATTAAGCAGGCAATTAGGCAGGCAATTAGGCACGCAATTAGGTAGTTAATTAGGCAAGCAATTAGGCAGAGAATTAGGCAGTCAATTAGGCAGGCTTTTAAGCAGGCAATTAGGCAGTTAATAAGGCAGGCAATTAGGTCGTAAATTAGGAAGGAAATAGGCAGGCAGGCAATTAGGCTGGTAGGCAATTAGGCAGGCAGGCAATAAGGCAGGCAGGTAATTAGGTAGGCAATTAAGCAGTAAATTTAGGAAGGCAAGCAATTTGGCAGGTAATTAGGCAGGCAATTAGGCAAGCAATTATGCAGGCAATTAGGCAGTTAATTAGGCAGGCAATTAGGCAGGCAAAAAGGCAGGCAATTTGGCAGTTAATTAGGCAAGCAATTAGACAGGCAGGCAATTAGGCAGGCAGGCAATTAGGCATGCAATTAAGCAGTTAATTGGGCAAGCAGGCAATTTGGCAGGTAATTAGGCAGGCAATTAGGCAGGCAATTAGGCAGTTAATTAGCAGGCAATTAGGCAGGCAATTAGACAGGCAATTAGGCAGGCAATTAGGCAGATAATTAGGCAGGCTTTTAGGCAGGCATTTAGACAAACCAATAGGCAGGCATACAATTAGGCAGGAAAATAGGAAGGCAATTAGGTAGGCAATTAGGCAGTTAGATAGGCGGGCAATTAGGCAAGCAATTAGGAAGTAAATTATGCAGGTAATTAGGCAGGCATACAATTAGGCAGGCAATTAGGCAGGCAGGTAATTAGGCAGGAAGGCAATTAGGCAGGAAGGCAATTAGGCAGGCAATTAATCAGAAAATTAGACAGGTTGGCAATAAGGCAGGCAATTAGGTAGGCAATTAAGCAGGCAATTAGGTAGGCAATTAAGCAGGTAATTAGGCAGGCAATTAGGCTATTAATTAGACAGGCAATTAGGCAGTTAATAAGGCAGGTAATTAGGCAGGCAAAAAGGCAGGCTATTAGGCAGTTAATTAAGAAGCAAATAGACAGTTAATAAGGCAGGCAATTATGAAGTCAATTAAGCAGGCAATTATGCAGGAAGGCAGGCAATTAGGTAGGCAATTATGTAAACAATTAGGCAGGCAATTAGGCAGTTAATTAGGCAGGCAATTAGGCAGTTAATTATGCAGGCAATTAGGCAGGCAAGCAATTAGGCAGGCAATTAGGCAGTTGTTTAGACAGGCAAGTAGGCAGGTAATTAGGCACACAATTAGTTAGTTAATTAGGCAAGCAATTAGGCAGACAATTAGGCAGTAAATTAGGCAGACATTTAAGCAGTTATTAGGCAGGCAATTAGGCAGGCAATTAAGCAGGCAATTAGGCAGGAAATTAGGCAGTAAATTAGGCAGGCAGGCAATTAGGCTGGCAGGCAATTAGGCAGGAAGGCAATTAGGCAGACAGGTAATTAGGTAGGCAATTAAGCAGTTAATTAGGCAGGAAAGCAATTTGGCAGGTAATTAGGCAGGCAATAAGGCAAGCAATTAAGCAGGCAATTAGGCAGGCAATTAGGCAGGCAATTAGGCAGTTAATAAGCAGGCAATTAGGCAGGCAATTAGGCAGGTAATTAGGCAGGCAATTAGGCAGATAATTGGGCAGGCAATTAGGCAGGCTTTTAGGCAGGCATTTATACAAACAAATAGGCAGGCATACAATTAGGCAGGCAAATAGGCAGGCAATTAGGTAGGCAATTAGGCAGTAAGATAGGCGGGCAATTAGGCAAGCAATTAGGAAGTAAATTAGGCAGGTAATTAGGCAGGCATGCAATTAGGCAGGCAGGCAATTAGGCAGGCAGGCAGTTAGGCAGGAAGGCAATAGGCAGGAAGGCAATTAGGCAGGAAGGCAATAAGGCAGGCAATTAGTCAGGCAATTAAGCAGGCAATTAGGCAGGTTGGCAATAAGGCAGGCAATTAGGTAGGCAATTAAGCAGGCAATAAGGCAGGCAATTAGGCAGGCAATTAGGCAGGCAATTAGGCTATTAATTAGACAGGCAATTTTGCAGGAAATTAGGCAGTTAATAAGGCAGGCAATTAGGCAGGCAAAAAGGCAGGCAATTAGGCAGTTAATTAAGCAGGCAATTAGACAGTTAATAAGGCAGGCAATTATGAAGTCAATTAGGCAGGCAAATATGTAGGAAGGCAGGCAATTAGGTAGGCAATTAGGAAGGCAATTAGGCAGGCAAGCAATTAGGCAAGCAGTAAGGCAGTTAATTAGGCAGTTAATTGAGCAGGCAATTAGGCACTTAATTAGGCAGGCAATTAGGCAGGCAATTAGGCAGTTAATAAGGTAAGCAATTAAGCAGGGAAGTAAGCAGTTTATTAGTCATGCAATAAGACAAATTATTAGGCAGGCAATTTGGCAGGCAATAAGGCAGTTAATTGGGCAAGCAATTATGCAGCTGATTAGGCAGGCAATTAGGCAGGCAATTAGGCAGGTAGTTAAGCAGGCAATAAGGCAGGCAAATAAGCATGCATTTAGACAGCCAATTAGGCAGGAAATTAGGCATTTAATTAGGCAGATAATTAGGTAGGCAATGAGGAAGGCAATGTGGCAGGCAATTGGCAGGTAGGTAATTAGTCAGGCATTTAGGCAGGCAATTAAGCAGGCAAATAGGTAGTTAATAAGGCAAGCAATTAGGCAGGCAAGCAATAAGGCAGGCAGGTAATTAGGCAGGCAATTAAGCAGTTAGTTAGGCAGGCAAGCAATTTGGCAGGTAATTAGGCAGGCAATAAGGCAAGCAATTAGGCGGGCAATTAAGGAGGCAATTATGCAGTTAATTAGGCAAGCAATTAGGCAGGCAGGCAATTAGGCAGGCAGGCAATTAGGCATGCAATTAAGCAGTAAATTGAGCAAGCATGCAATTTGGCAGGTAATTAGGTAGGCAATTAGGCAGGCAATTAGGCAGTTAATAAGGCAAGCAATTATGAAGTCAATTAGGCAGGCAATTAGGTAGGCAATTAGGTAAACAATTAGGCAGGCAATTAGGCAGTTAATTAGCCAGGCAATTAGGCAGTTAATTATTCAGGCAATTAGGCAGGCAAGCAATAAGGCAGGCAATTAGACAGTTGTTTAGGCAGGCAATTAGGCAGTTAATTAGGCCCCTAATAGGCAGGCTATAAGGCAGGTAATTAGGCAGGCAATTTGGTAGGCAATTAAGCAGTTCATTAGACAAGCAGGCAATTTGGCAGGTAATTAGGCAGGCAATTAGGCAGTCAATTATGCAGGCAATTCGGCAGTAAATTAGGTAGGCAATTAGGCAGTTAATAAGGCAGGCAATTATGAAGTCAATTAGGCAGGCAAATAGGCAGGAAGACAGGCAGTTAGGTAGGCATTTAGGAAGGCAATTAGACAGGCAAGCAATTAGGCAGGCAGTAAGGCAGTTAATTAGGCAGGTAATTAGGCAAATAATTAGGCAGGCAATTAGGCAATAAATTAGGCAGACAATTAGGCAGGCAATTAGGCAGGCAATAAGGCAGATAATTAGGCAAGCAATTAGGCAGGCAAGTAGGAAGGCAATTAAACAGGCAATTTGGCAGGTAATTAGGCAGGCAATTAGGCAGGCAATAAACCAGGTAATTTGGTAGTTAATTAGGTAGGCAATTGGGCAGTTAATAAGGCAGGCAATTAGGCAGGAAGGCAGGCAATTAGGTAGGCAATTAGGAAGGCAATTAGGAAGGCAAGCAATTAGGCAGGCAGTTAGGCAGTTAATTAGGCAGGCAATTAGGCAGATAATTAGGCAAGCAAGCAATTTGGCATGCAATTAAGCAGTTAATTGGGCAAGCAGGCAATTTGGCAGGTAATAAGGCAGGCAATTAGGCAGGCAATTAGGCAGTAAATTAGGCAGGTAATTAAACAGGCATGCAGGCAATTAGGCAGGCAGGCAATTAGGTAGGTAGGCAATTAGGCAGGCAATTAGGCAGGCTATAAGGCAGGCAATTAGGCAGTTAATAAAGCAGTTAATAAGGCAGGCAATTAGGCAGTTAATTAGGCAGGCAATAAGTCAGGCAATTAGGCAGTTAATTAAGCAGGCAATTAGGCAGGCAATAAACCAGGCAATTTGGCAGTTAATTAGGTAGGCAATTGGGCAGTTAATAAGGCAGGCAATTAGGCAGGAAGGCAGGCAATTAGGTAGGCAATTAGGAAGACAATTAGGAAAGCAAGCAATTAGGCAGGCAATTAGGCAGGCAATTATGCAGTTAATTAGGCAGGAAATTAGGCATGCAAATAGGCAGGCAATTAGGCAGGTAATTAGGCAGCCAATTAGGCAGGCAAATAAGCAGGCAATAAGCAGGCATTAAGGCAGGCAATTAGGCAGTTAATTAGGCAAGCAATTAGGCAGTTAATAAGGCAGGCAATTATGAAGTCAATTAGGCAGGCTATTAGGTAGGAAGGCAGACAATTAGGTAGGCAATTAGGCAGGCAAGCAATTAGGTAGGCAATTAGGCAGGCAAGCAATTAGGCAGGCAGTAAGACAGTTAAATAGGCAGGCAATTAGGCAGATAATTAGGCAAGCAGGAAATTAGGCATGCAATTAAGCAGTTAATTGGGCAAGCAGGCAATTTGGCAGGTAATTAGGCAGGCAATTACGCAGTTATTAGGCAGGCAATTAGCAGTTAATATGGCAGGCAATTATGAAGTCAATTAGGCAGGCAATTAAGCAGGAAGGCAGGCAATTAGGTAGGCAATTTGGTAGGCAATTAGGTAGGCGAGCAATTGGGCAGGCAATTAGGTAGGCAATTAGGCAGATAATTAGGCAGGCAATTAGGCAGTTAATTAGGCAGTTAATTAGGTAGGCAATTAGGCAGTTAATAAGGCAGGCAATTATGAAGTCAATTAGGCAGACAATTAGGCAGGAAGGCAGGCTATTAAGTAGGCAATAAGGTAGGCAATTAGGCAGGCAATTAGGCAATATATTAAGCAGTTAATTAGGCAGGCAATTTGGAAGGTAATTAGGCAGGCAATTAGGCATTTAATTATACAGATAATTAGGTAGGCAATGAGGCAGGCAATGTGGCAGGCAATTAGGCAGGCAGGTAATAAGGCAGGCAATTAAGCAGTTAGTTAGGCAGGCAAGCAATTTGGCAGGTAATTAGGCAGGCAATAAGGCAAGCAATTAAGCGGGCAATTAAGGAAGCAATTATGCAGTTAATTAGGCAAGCAATTAGGCAGGCAGGCAATTAGGCAGGCAGGCAATTAGGCATGCAATTAAGCAGTAAATTGAGCAAGCATGCAATTAGGCAGGTAATTAGGCAGGCAATTAGGCAGGCAATTAAGCTGGCAATTATGCAGTTAATAAGGCAAAAATTTATGAAGTCAATTAAGCAGGCAATTAGGCAGGAAGGCAGGCAATTAGGTAGGCAATTAGGTAAACAATTAGGAAGGCAATTAGGCAGTTAATTTGGCAGGCAATTAGGCAGTTAATTATTCAGGCAATTAGGCAGGCAAGCAATTAGGCAGGCAATTAGACAGTTGTTTAAGCAGGTAATTAGGCAGTTAATTAGGCCCCTAATAGGCAGGCTATTAAGCAGGTAATTAGGTAGGCAATTAGGCAGGCAATTAAGCAGTTCATTTGACAAGCAGGCAATTTGGCAGGTAATTAGGCAGGCAATTAGGTAGTCAATTATGCAGGCATTTCGGCAGTTAATTAGGCAGGCAATTAGGCAGGCAATTAGGCAGTTAATTATGCAGGCAATTAGGCAGGCAAGCAATTAGGCAGGCAATTAGGCAGTTGTTTAGGCAGGCAATTAGGCAGTTAATTAGGCCCCTAGTTAGGCAGGCTATTTAGCAGGTAATTAGGCAGGCAGACAATTAGGCAGGCAGGCAATTAGGCAGGCAAATAAGGCAAGCAATTAAGCAGGCAATTAAGGAGGCAAGTAGGAAGTTAATTAGGCAAGCAATTAGGCAGGCAAGCAATAAGGCAGGCAGGTAATTAGGCAGGCAATTAAGCAGTTAGTTAGGCAGGCAAGCAATTTGGCAGTTATTTAGGCAGGCAATAAGGCAAGCAATTAAGCAGGCAATTAAGGAGGCAATTAGGAATTTAATTAGGCAAGCAATTAGGCAGGCAAGCAATAAGGCAGGCAGGTAATTAGGAAGCAAATTAAGCAGTTAGTTAGGCAGGCAAGCAATTTGGCAGTTATTTAGGCAGGCAATAAGGCAAGCAAATAAGCAGGCTATTAAGGATGCAATTATGCAGTAAATTGGGCAAGCATGCAATTTGGCAGGTAATTATGCAGGCAAATTGGCAGGCAATTAGGCAGGCAATTAGGCAGGTAATTAGGCAGGCAATTAGGCAGCTAATTAGGCAGGCAATTAGGCGGTAATAAGGCAAGCAATTATTCAGTCAATTAGGCAGGCAATTAGAGAGGAAGGCAGGCAATTAGGTAGGCAATTAGGCAGGCAATTAGGCAGGCAATAAGGCAGGCAATTAGGCAGGCAATAAGGCAGGCAATTAGGCAGTTAATTAGGTAGGCAATTAGGCAGTTAATAAGGCAGGCAATTATGAAGTCAATTAGGCAGGCATTTAGGTAGGAAGGGAGGAAATAAGGTAGGCAATTAGGTAGGCTAATAGGAAGATAATTAGGCAGGCAATTAGGCAGTTAATTAGACAGGCAATTAGTCAGGCAATTAGGCAGGTTATTCGGCAGACAATTAGGCAAGCAATTAGGCAGTTAATTAGGCAGGCGATAAAACAGTAATTAGGACCCTAATACAGGCTATTAAGCAGGTAATTAGGCAGGTAATTAAGCAGGCAATAAGGCAGGCAAATAGGCAGGCAATTAGACAGACAATTAGGCAGGCAATTAGGCAGGTAATAAGGCAGGCAATTAGGCAGTTAATTAGGCAGGCAATTAGGCAATTAATAAGGCAGGCAAATAAGCAGGGAATTAAGCAGTTAATTAGGCATGCAATAAGACAGATGATTAGGCAGGCAATTAGGCAGGAAATTAGGCAGGCAATTAAGCATTTTATTAGGCAGATAATAAGGCAGGCAATTAGGCAGGCAATTAGGCAGGCAGACAATTTGGCAAGCAATTATGCAGGCAATTAGGCAGGCAAATAGTGAGCAGACTATTAGGCATGCAATTAGGCATGCAATTAGGCAGTTAATTAGGCAGGCAATTAATCAGATAATTAGGCAGGTATTTAGGCAAGCAATTAAGCAGGCAATTAAGGAGGCAATTATGCAGTTAATTAGGCAAGCAATTAGGCAGGCAGGCAATAAGGCAGGCAAGCAATTAGGCATGCAATTAAGCAGTTAATTGGGCAAGCATGCAATTTGGCAGGTAATTAGGCAGGCAATTAGGCAGGCGATTAGGCAGGCGATTAGGCAGTTAATAAGGCAAGCAATTATGAAGTCAATTAGAGAGGCAATTACGCAGGAAGGCAGGCAATTAGGTAGGCAATTAGGTAAACAATTAGGCAGGCAATTAGGCAGTTAATTAGGCAGGCAATTAGGCAGTTAATTATGCAGGCAATTAGACAGGCAAGCAATTAGGCAGGCAATTAGGCAGTTGTTTAGACAGGCAATTAGGCAGTTAATTAGGCAGGCAAGTAGGCAGGTAATTAGGCACACAATTAGTTAGTTAATTAGGCAAGCAATTAGGCAGACAATTAGGCAGTAAATTAGGCAGACATTAAGGCAGTTATTAGGCAGGCAATTAGGCAGGCAATTAAGCAGGCAATTAGGCAGGAAATTAGGCAGGAAATTAGGCAGGCAGGCAATTAGCTGGCAGGCAATTAGGCAGGAAGGCAATAAGGCAGACAGGCAATTATGCATGCAATTAAGCAGTTAATTGGGCAAGCAGGCAATTTGGCAGGTAATTAGGCAGGCAATAAGGCAGGCAATAAGGCATGCAATTAGGCAGGCATTTAGGCAGTTAATTAGGCAGGCAATTATGAGGTCAATTAGGCAGGCAATTAGGCAGGAAGTCAGGCAATTAGGTAGGCAATAAGGCAAGCAATTAGGCAGACAATTAAGGAGGCAATTAGGCAGTTAATTAGGCAAGCAATTAGGCAGGCAAGCAATAAGGCAGGTAATTAGGCAGGAAATTAAGTAGTTAGTTAGACAAGCAAGCAATTTGGCAGGTAATTAGGCAGGCAATAAGGCAAGCAATTAAGCAGGCAATTAAGGAGGCAATTAGGCAGTTAATTAGGCAAGCAATTAGGCATGCAGGCAATTAGGCAAACAGGCAATTATGCATGCAATTTAGCAGTTAATTGGGCAAGCAGGCAATTTGGCAGGTAATTAGGCAGGCAATAAGGCAGGCAATAAGGCATGCAATTAGACAGGCATTTAGGCAGTTAATTAGGCAGGCAATTATGAGGTCAATTAGGCAGGCAATTAGGCAGGCAATTAAGCAGGCAGTTAGGCAGTTAATTAGGCAAGCAATTAGGCAGGCAAGCAATAAGGCAGGCAGTTAATTAGGCAGGCAATTAGCAGTTAATTAGGCAGGCAAGCAATTTGGCAGGTAATTAGGCAGGCAATAGGGCACGCAATTAAGCAGGCAATTAAGGAGGCAATTAGCAGTTAATTAGGCAAGCAATAAGGCAGGCAGGCAATTAGGAAAACAGGCAATTAGGCATGCAATTAAGCAGTTAATTGGGCAAGCAGGCAATTTGGCAGGTAATTCGGCAGGCAATAAGGCAAGCAATTAGGCAGGCAATTAAGGAGGCAATTATGCAGTTAATTAGGCAAGAAATTAGGCAGGCAGGCAATTAGGCATGCAAATAAGCTGTAAATTGGGCAAGCATGCAATTTGGCAGGTAATTAGGCAGGCAATAAGGCAAGCAATTAGGCAGACAATTAAGAAGGCAATTAGGCAGTTAATTAGGCAAGCAATTAGAAGGCAAGCAATAAGGCAGGCAGGTAATTAGGCAGGCAATTAAGCAGTTAGTTAGCCAGGAAAGCAATTTGGCAGGTAATTAGCCAGGCAATAAGGCAAGCAATTAGCAGGCTATTAAGGAGGCAATTAGGCAGTTAATTAAGCAAGCAATTTGTCAGGCAGGAAATTAGGCAAACAGGCAATTAGGCATGCAATTAAGCAGTTAATTGGGCAAGTAGGCAATTTGGCAGGTAATTAGGCAGGCAAAAAGGCAGGCAATAAGGCATGCAATTAGGCAGGCATTAAGGCAGTTAAAAAGGCAGGCAATTATGAAGTCAATTAGACAGGCAATTAGGCAGGAAGGCAGGCAATTAGGTAGGCAATTAGGTGAACAAATAGGGAGGCAATTATGCAGGCAATTAGGCAGTTAATTAAGCAGGCAATTAGGCAGTTTATAAGGCAGGCAATTATGAAGTCAATTAGGCAGGCAATTATGCAGGAAGGCAGGCAATTATGCAGGAAGGCAGGCAATTAGGTAGGCAATTAGGAAGGCAATCAGGCAGGCAAGCAATTAGGCAAGCAGTAAGGCAGTTAATTAGGCAGTTAATTAAGCAGGTAATTAGGCAGGCAATTAGGAAGGCTATAAGGCAGGCAATTAGGCAGTTAATAAAGCAGTTAATAAGGCAGGCAATTAGGCAGTTAATTAGGCAGGCAATAAGGCAGGCAATTAGGCAAATAATTAAGCAGGCAATTAGGCAGTTAATAAGGCAAGGAATTATGAAGTCAATTAGGCAGGCAATTAGGCAGGAAGGCAGGCATTTAGGTAGGCAATTAGGCAGGCAATTAGGCAGGCAATTAAGCAGGCAATTAGGCAGGCAATAAGGTAGGCAATTAGGCAGTTAATAAGGCGGGCAATTAGGTAGGCAATTAGGACGCAATAAGGCAGGCAATAAGGCAAGCAATTAAACAGGCAAGCAATAAGGCAGGCAGGAAATTAGGCAGGCAATTAAGCAGTTAATTAGGCAGGCAAGTCATTTGGCAGGTAATTAGGCAGGAAATAATGCAAGCAATAAAGCAGGCAATTAAGGAGGCAATTAGGCAGTTAATTAGGCAAGCAATAAGGCAGGCAGGCAATTAGGCAGGTAGGCAATAAGGCATGCAATTAAGCAGTTAATTTGTCATGCAGGCAATTTGGCAGGTAATTAGGCAGGCAATTAGGCAGTTAATAAGGCAGGCAATTATGAAATCAATTAGGCAGGCAATTAGGCAGGAAGGCAGGCAATTAAGTAGGCAATTAGGTAAACAATTAGGCAGGCAATTAGGCAGGCAATTAAGCAGGCAATTATGCAGGCAATAAGGCAGGCAATTAGGCAGTTAATTAGACAGGCAATAAGGCATTTAATAAGGCAGGCAATTATGAAGTCAATTAGGAAGGCTATTAGGCAGGAAGGCAGCCAATAAGGTAGGCAATTAGGTAGGCAATTAGGCAGGCAAGCAGTTAGGCAGGCAGTAAGGCAATTAATTAGGCAGGCAATTAGGCAGGTAATTAGGCAAGCAGGCAATTAGGCATGCAATTAAGCAGTTTATTGGACAAGCAGGCAATTTAGCAGGTAATAAGGCAGGCAATTAGGCAGGCAATTAAGCAGGCAATTAGGCAGTTAATAAGGCAGGCAATTATGAAGTTAACTAGGCAGGCAATTAGGCAGGAAGGCAGGCATTTAGGTAGGCAATTAGGAAGGCAATTAGGCATGCAATTAGGTAGACAATTTGGTAGGCAATTAGGCAGGCATTTAGGCAGGCAATTATGCAGTTAATTAGGCAAGCAATTAGGCAGGTAGGCAATTAGGCATGCAATTAAGCTGTAAATTGGGCAAGCATGCAATTTGGCAGGTAATTAGGCAGGCAATTTGGCAGGCAATTAGGCAGGCATTTAGGCAGGCAATTAGGCAGTTAATAAGGCAAGCAATTATGAAGTCAATTAGGCAGGAAATTAGGCAGGAAGGCAACCAATTTGGTAGGCAATTAGATAAACAATTAGGCAGGCAAGCAGTTAGGCTGGCAATAAGGCAGTTAATTAGGTAGGCAATTAGGCAGATAATTAGGCAAGCAGGCAATTAGGCATGCAATTAAGCAGTTAATTGGGCAAGCAGGCAATTAAGCAGGTAATAAGGCAGGCAATTAGGCAGGCAATTAGGCAGGCAATAAGGCAGGCAATTATGCAGTTAATTAGCCAGGCAATTAGCAGTTAATAAGGCAGGCATTTATGAAGTCAATTAGGCAGGCAATTAGGCAGGAAGGAAGGCAATTAAGTATGCAATTTGGTAGGCAATTAGGCAGGCAAGCAATTGGGCAGGCAATGAGGCAGGTAATAAGGCAGGCAATTAGGCAGTTAATTAGGCAGGCAATTAGGCAGGCAATTAAGCAGGCAATTAGGCAGGCAATAAGGCAGATAGTTAGGCAAGCAATTAGGCAGGCAATTAGGCAGGCAATTAGGGAGGCAATTAAGCAGGCATAAGGCTATTAATTAGACAGGCAATTAGACAGGCAATTAGGCAGTTAATAAGGCAGGCAATTAGGCTGGCAATTAGGCAGTTAATTGAACAGGCATTTAGGCAGGCAATAAGGCAATATATTAAGCAGTTAATTAGGCAGGCAGGCAATTTGGCAGGTAATTAGGCAGGCAATTAGGCAGGCTATAAGGCAGGCAATTAAACAGTTAATAAAGCAGTTAATTAGGCAGGCAGGTCATTTGACAGGTAATTAGGCAGGCAATAAGGCAAGCAATTAAGCAGGCAATTAAGGAGGCATTTAGGCATTTATTAGGCAAGCAATTAGGAAGGCAGGTAATTAGGCAAACAGGCAATTAGGCATGCAATTAAGCAGTTACTTGGGCAAGCAGGCAATTTGGCAGGTAATTAGGCAGGCAATAATGCAGGCAATAAGGCATGCAATTAGGCAGGCATTTAGGCAGTTAATAAGACAGGCAATTATGAAGTCAATTAGGCAGGCAATTAGGCAGGAAGGCAGGCATTTAGGTAGGGAATTAGGTAAACAATTAGGCAGGCAATGAGGCAGGCAATTAAGCAGGCAATTAGGCAGGCAATTAGGAAGGCAATCAGGGAGGCAATTAGGCAGGCAATAATGCAGGCAATTAGGCAGTTAATTAGGCAGTTAATAAGGCAGGCAATTATGAAGTCAATTAGGCAGGCTATTAGGCAGGAAGGCAGCCAATTAGGTAGGCAATTTGGTAGGCATTTAGGCAGGCAAGCAGTTAGGCAGGCAATAAGGCAGTTAATTAGGTAGGCAATTAGGCTGATAATTAGGCAAGCAGGCAATTAGGCATGCAATTAAGCAGTTAATTGGGCAAGCAGGCAATTAAGCAGGTAATAAGGCAGGCAATTAGGCAGGCAATTAGGCAGGCAATAAGGCAGGCAATTATGCATTTAATTAGCCAGGCAATTAGCAGTTAATAAGGCAGGCATTTATGAAGTCAATTAGGCAGGCAATTAGGCAGGAAGGCAGGCAATTAAGTATGCAATTTGGTAGGCAATTAGGCAGGCAAGCAATTGGGCAGGCAGAAAGGCAGGTAATTAGGCAGGCAATTAGGCAGTTAATTAGGCAGGCAATTAGGCAGGCAATTAGGCAGGCAATAAACCAGGATATTTGGCAGTTTATTAGGTAGGCAATTGGGCAGTTAATAAGGCAGGTAATTATGAAGTCAATTAGGCAGGCAATTAGGCAGGAAGGCAGGCAATTAGGTAGGCAATTAGGAAGGCAATTAGAAAGGTAAGCAATTAGGCAGGCAGTAAGGCAGTTATTTAGGCAGGCAATTAAGCAGATAATTAGAAAAGCAGGCAATTTGGCATGCAATTAAGCAGTTAAATGGGCAAGCAGGCAATTTGGCAGGTAATTAGGCAGGCAATTAGGCAGGCAATTAGGCAGTAAATTAAACAGGTAATTAAGCAGGCATTCAATTAGGCATGCAGGCAATTAGACAGGCAGGCAATTTGGCAGGTAGGCAATTAGGCAGGTTATAAGGCAGGCAATTAGGCAGTTAATAAAGCAGTTAATAAGGCAGGCAATTAGGCAGTTAATTAGGCAGGCAATAAGGCAGGCAATTAGGCAGTTAATTAAGCAGGTAATTAGGCTGTTAATAAGGCAAGCAATTAAGCTGGCATGCAATAAGGCAGGCAGGTAATTAGGCAGGCAATTAAGCAGTTAATTAGGCAGGCAAGCAATTTGGCAGGTAATTAGGCAGGCAATAAGGCAAGCAATTAAGCAGGCAATAAAGGAGCCAATTATGCAGTTAATTAGGCAAGCATTTAGGCAGGCAGGCAATTAGGCAGGCAATTAGGCATGCAATTAAGCAGTCAATTGGGCAAGCATGCAATTTGGCAGGTTATTAGGCAGGCAATTTGGCAGGCAATTAGTCAGGCAATTAGGCAGGAAATTAGGCAGGCAATTAAGCAGGCAATAAGGCAGGCAATAAGGCAGATAATAAGGAAAGCAATTAGGCAGGTAATTAGGCAGGCAATTAAGCAGGCAATTTGGCAGGTAATTAGTTAGGCAATTAGGCAGGCAATTAGGGGAAAAAAATTAGGGAGGCAATTAGGCAGATAATTAGGCAAGCAGGCATTTAGGCATGCAATTAAGCAGTTAATTGGGCAAGCAGGCAATTAAGCAGGTTATAAGGCAGGCAATTAGGCAGGCAATTAGGCAGGCAATAAGGCAGGCAATTATGCAGTTAATTAGCCTGGCAATTAGCAGTTAATAAGGCAGGCAATTATGAAGTCAATTAGGCAGGCAATTAGGCAGGAAGGCAGGCAATGAGGTAGGCAATTAGGTAGGCAATTAGGCAGGCAAGCAATTAGGCAGTTAATTAGGCCCCTAATTAGGCAGGCTATTGTGCAGTATATTAGGCAGGCAGGCAATTAGGCAGGCGATTAAGCAGTACATTAGGCAAGGAGGAAATCTGGCAGGTAATTAGGCAGGCAATAAGGCAAGAAATTGGGCAGGCAATTAGGCAGGCAGATTATTAGGCAGGCAATTAGGCAGGTAATTAGGCAGGCAATTAGGCAGTTAAAACGCAGGCAATTAGGCTGGCAATTAGGCAGTTATTTGAGCAGGCAATTAGGCAGTTAATTGAGCAGGCAATTAGGTAGTTTATTAGGCAAGCAATTAAGCAGGCAAGCAATAAGGCAGGCAGGTATTTAGGCAGGCAATTAAGCAGTTAATTAGGCAGGCAAGCAATTTGGCAGGTAATTAGGCAGGCAATAAGGCAAGCAATTAGGCAGACAATTAAGGAGGCAATTAGGCAGTTAATTAGGCAAGCAATTAGGCAGGCAAGCAATAAGGCAGGCAGGTAATTAGGCAGGCAATTAAGCAGTAAGTTAGGCAGGCAAGCAATTTGGCAGCTAATTAGGCAGGCAATAAGGCAAGCAATTAAGCAGGCAATTAAGGAGGCATTTATGCAGTTAATTAGGCAACCAAATAGGCAGGTAGACAATTATGCATGCAATTAAGCTGTAAATTGGGCAAGCAGGCAATTAGGCACGTAATTAGGCAGGCAATTAGGCAGTTAATTATGCAGGCAATTAGGCAGTTAATTAGACAGGCAAGTAGGCAGGTAATTAGGCACGCAATTAGGTAGTTAATTAGGTAGGCAATTAGGCAAACAAATAGGCAGGCATACAATTAGGCAGGCAATTAGGTAGCCAAATAGGCAGTTAGATAGGCAGGCAATTAGGCAGGCCTTTAGGCAGGCAATTAGGCAATAAATTAGGCAGGTAATTAGGCAGGCATGCAATTAGGCATGCAGGCAATTAGGCAGGCAGGTAATTAGGCAGGCAGGTGATTAGGCAGGTAGGCAATAAGGCAGGCAATTAATCAGGCAATTAAGCAGGAAATTAGGCAAGTTGTCAATTAGGCAGGCAATTAGGTAGGCAATTAAGCAGGCAATTAAGCAGGCACTAAGGCTATTAATTAGACAGGCAATTAGGCAGGCAATAAGGCAGGCAATTAGGCAGTTAATAATGCAGGCAATTAGGCTGGCAATTAGGCAGTTATTTGAGCAGGCAATTAGGCAGTTAATTGAGCAGGCAATTAGGCAGGCAATGAGGCAATATATTAAGCAGTTAATTAGGCAGGCAATTTGGCAGGTAATTAGGCATGCAATTAGGCAGGCTATCAGGCAGGCAATTAGGCAGTTAATAAAGCAGTTAATAAGGCAGGCAATTAGGCAGAGAATTAGGCAGTCAAATTGGCAGGATTTAAGCAGGCAATTAGGCAGTTAATTAGGCAGGCAATTAGGCAGGCAATTAGGCAGGCAATTAGGCAGTAAATTAGGCAGGAAATTAGGCAGGCAGGCAATTAGGCGGGCAGGCAATTAGGCAGGCAGGTATTAGGCAGGCAGGTAATTAGGTAGGCAATTAGGCAGTTAATTAGGCAGGCAAGCAATTTGGCAGGTAATTAGGATGACAATAAGGCAAGCAATTAAGCAGGCAATTAGGCAGTTAATTAGGCAGGCATTTAGGCAGGCAATTAGGCAGTTAATTAGGCAGGCTTTTTGGCAGGCATTTAGGCAAACAAATAGGCAGGCATACAATTAGGCTGGCAATTAGGTAGGCAATTAGGCAGTTAGATAGGCGGGCAATTAGGCAAGCAATTAGGCAGGCAATTAGGCATGCAGGCAATTAGGCAGGCAGGCAATTAGACAGGCAGGCAATTCGACAGGTAGGCAATAAGGCAGGCAATTAATCAGGCAATTAAGCAGGAAATTAGGCAGGTTGGCTATTAGGCAGGCAATTAGGTAGGCAATTAAGCAGGCAATAAGGCTATTAATTAGACAGGCAATTAGGCAGGCAATTAGGCAGTAAATAAGGCAGGCAATTAGGCTGGCAATTAGGCAGTTAATTGAGCAGGCAATTAGGCAGTTAATTGAACAGCCAATTAGGCAGGCAATAAGGCAATATATTAAGCAGTTAATAAGGCAGGCAGGCAATTTGGCAGGTAATTAGGCAAACAGGCAATTAGGCATGCAATTAAGCAGTTACTTGGGCAAGCAGGCAATAATGCAGGCAATAAGACATGCAATTAGGCAGGCATTTAGGCAGTTAATAAGGCAGGCAATTATGAATTCAATTAGGCAGGCAATTAGGCAGGAAGGCAGGCATTTAGGTAGGAAATTTGGTAAACAATTAGGCAGGCAATTAGGCAGGTAATTAAGCAGGCAATAAGGAAGGCAATTAGGATGGCAATTAGGCAGGCAATTAGGCAGGCAATTAGGCAGGCAATAATGCAGGCAATTAGTCAGAAAATTAGGCAGGCAATTAGGCAGTTAATAAGGCAGGCTATTATTAAGTCAATTAGGCAGTCTATTAGGCAGGAAGGCAGCTAATTAGGTAGGCAATTAGGTAGGCATTTAGGCAGGCAATTAGGTAGGCAATTTGGTATGCAATTAGGCAGGCAAGCAATTAGGCAGGCAGTAAGGAAGTTAATTAGGCAGGTAATTAGGCAGGCAATTAGGCAAGTAATTATGCAGGCAATTAGGCAGGAAATTAAGCAGGCAATTAGGCAGGCAATAAGGCAGATAATTAGGCAAGCAATTAGGCAGGCACTTAGGCAGGCAAATAGGCAGGCAATTAGACACCCAATTAGGCAGGCAATTAGGCAGGCAATAAACCAGGAAATTTGGCAGTAATTAGGTAGGCAATTGGGCAGTTAATAAGGCAGGCAATTATGAAGTCAATTAGGCAGGCAATTAGGCAGGAAGGCAGGCAATTAGGTAGGCAATTAGGAAGGCAATTAGGAAGACAAGCAATTAGGCAGGCAGTAAGGCAGTTAATTAGGCAGGCAATTAGGCAGATAATTAGGTAAGCAGGCAATTTGGCATGCAATTAAGCATTTAAATGGGCAAGCGGGCAATTTGGCAGGTAATTAGGCAGGCAATTAGGCAGTAAATTTGGCAGGTATTTAAGCAGGCATGCAATTAGGCATGCAGGCAATTAGGCAGGAAGGCAATTTGGCAGATAGGCAATTAGGCAGGTTATAAGGCAGGCAATTAGGCAGTTAATAAAGCAGTTAATAAGGCAGGCAATTAGGCAGTTAATTAGGCAGGCAATAAGGCAGGCAATTAGGCAGGCAGGTAAATAGGCAGGCAATTAAGCAGTTAATTAGGCAGGCAAGCAATTTGGCAGGTAATTAGGCAGGCAATAAGGCAAGCAATTAAGCAGGCAATTAAGGAGGCAATTATGCAAGTAAATAGGCAAGCATTTAGGCAGGCAGGCAATTAGGCAGGCAATTAGGCATGCAATAAAGCAGTCAATTGGGCAAACATGCAATTTGGCAGGTTATTAGGCAGGCAATTTGGCAGGCAATTAGTCAGGCAATTAGGCAGGAAATTAGGCATTTAATTAGGCAGATAATTAGGCAGGCAATTAGGCAGGCAATTAGTCAGACAGACAATAAGGCAGGCAGGTAATTAGGCAGGCAATTAAGCAGTTAGTTAGGCAGGCAAGCAATTTGGCAGCTAATTAGGCAGGCAATAAGGCAAGCAATTAAGCAGGCAATTAAGGAGGCAATTATGCAGTTAATTAGGCAACCAAATAGGCAGGTAGACAATTATGCATGCAATTAAGCTGTAAATTGGGCAAGCAGGCAATTAGGCACGTAATTAGGCAGGCAATTAGGCAGTTAATTATGCAGGCAATTAGGCAGTTAATTAGACAGGCAAGTAGGCAGGTAATTAGGCACGCAATTAGGTAGTTAATTAGGTAGGCAATTAGGCAAACAAATAGGCAGGCATACAATTAGGCAGGCAATTAGGTAGCCAAATAGGCAGTTAGATAGGCAGGCAATTAGGCAGGCCTTTAGGCAGGCAATTAGGCAATAAATTAGGCAGGTAATTAGGCAGGCATGCAATTAGGCATGCAGACAATTAGGCAGGCAGGTAATTAGGCAGGCAGGTGATTAGGCAGGTAGGCAATAAGGCAGGCAATTAATCAGGCAATTAAGCAGGAAATTAGGCAAGTTGTCAATTAGGCAGGCAATTAGGTAGGCAATTAAGCAGGCAATTAGGCAGGCACTAAGGCTATTAATTAGACAGGCAATTAGGCAGGCAATAAGGCAGGCAATTAGGCAGTTAATAATGCAGGCAATTAGGCTGGCAATTAGGCAGTTATTTGAGCAGGCAATTAGGCAGTTAATTGAGCAGGCAATTAGGCAGGCAATGAGGCAATATATTAAGCAGTTAATTAGGCAGGCAATTTGGCAGGTAATTAGGCATGCAATTAGGCAGGCTATCAGGCAGGCAATTAGGCAGTTAATAAAGCAGTTAATAAGGCAGGCAATTAGGCAGAGAATTAGGCAGTCAAATTGGCAGGATTTAAGCAGGCAATTAGGCAGTTAATTAGGCAGGCAATTAGGCAGGCAATTAGGCAGTAAATTAGGCAGTAAATTAGGCAGGCAGGCAATTAGGCGGGCAGGCAATTAGGCAGGCAGGTATTAGGCAGGCAGGTAATTAGGTAGGCAATTAGGCAGTTAATTACGCAGGCAAGCAATTTGGCAGGTAATTAGGCAGACAATAAGGCAAGCAATTAAGCAGGCAATTAGGCAGTTAATTAGGCAGGCATTTAGGCAGGCAATTAGGCAGTTAATTAGGCAGGCTTTTTGGCAAGCATTTAGGCAAACAAATAGGCAGGCATACAATTAGGCTGGCAATTAGGTAGGCAATTAGGCAGTTAGATAGGCGGGCAATTAGGCAAGCAATTAGGCAGGCAATTAGGCATGCAGGCAATTAGGCAGGCAGGCAATTAGACAGGCAGGCAATTAGACAGGTAGGCAATAAGGCAGGCAATTAATCAGGCAATTAAGCAGGAAATTAGGCAGGTTGGCTATTAGGCAGGCAATTAGGTAGGCAATTAAGCAGGCAATAAGGCTATTAATTAGACAGGCAATTAGGCAGGCAATTAGGCAGTTAATAAGGCAGGCAATTAGGCTGGCAATTAGGCAGTTAATTGAGCAGGCAATTAGGCAGTTAATTGAACAGCCAATTAGGCAGGCAATAAGGCAATATATTAAGCAGTTAATAAGGCAGGCAGGCAATTTGGCAGGTAATTAGGCAAACAGGCAATTAGGCATGCAATTAAGCAGTTACTTGGGCAAGCAGGCAATAATGCAGGCAATAAGACATGCAATTAGGCAGGCATTTAGGCAGTTAATAAGGCAGGCAATTATGAATTCAATTAGGCAGGCAATTAGGCAGGAAGGCAGGCATTTAGGTAGGAAATTTGGTAAACAATTAGGCAGGCAATTAGGCAGGTAATTAAGCAGGCAATAAGGAAGGCAATTAGGATGGCAATTAGGCAGGCAATTAGGCAGGCAATTAGGCAGGCAATAATGCAGGCAATTAGTCAGAAAATTAGGCAGGCAATTAGGCAGTTAATAAGGCAGGCTATTATTAAGTCAATTAGGCAGTCTATTAGGCAGGAAGGCAGCTAATTAGGTAGGCAATTAGGTAGGCATTTAGGCAGGCAATTAGGTAGGCAATTTGGTATGCAATTAGGCAGGCAAGCAATTAGGCAGGCAGTAAGGAAGTTAATTAGGCAGGTAATTAGGCAGGCAATTAGGCAAGTAATTATGCAGGCAATTAGGCAGGAAATTAAGCAGGCAATTAGGCAGGCAATAAGGCAGATAATTAGGCAAGCAATTAGGCAGGCACTTAGGCAGGCAAATAGGCAGGCAATTAGACACCCAATTAGGCAGGCAATTAGGCAGGCAATAAACCAGGAAATTTGGCAGTAATTAGGTAGGCAATTGGGCAGTTAATAAGGCAGGCAATTATGAAGTCAATTAGGCAGGCAATTAGGCAGGAAGGCAGGCAATTAGGTAGGCAATTAGGAAGGCAATTAGGAAGACAAGCAATTAGGCAGGCAGTAAGGCAGTTAATTAGGCAGGCAATTAGGCAGATAATTAGGTAAGCAGGCAATTTGGCATGCAATTAAGCATTTAAATGGGCAAGCGGGCAATTTGGCAGGTAATTAGGCAGGCAATTAGGCAGTAAATTTGGCAGGTATTTAAGCAGGCATGCAATTAGGCATGCAGGCAATTAGGCAGGAAGGCAATTTGGCAGATAGGCAATTAGGCAGGTTATAAGGCAGGCAATTAGGCAGTTAATAAAGCAGTTAATAAGGCAGGCAATTAGGCAGTTAATTAGGCAGGCAATAAGGCAGGCAATTAGGCAGGCAGGTAATTAGGCAGGCAATTAAGCAGTTAATTAGGCAGGCAAGCAATTTGGCAGGTATTTAGGCAGGCAATAAGGCAAGCAATTAAGCAGGCAATTAAGGAGGCAATTATGCAAGTAAATAGGCAAGCATTTAGGCAGGCAGGCAATTAGGCAGGCAATTAGGCATGCAATAAAGCAGTCAATTGGGCAAACATGCAATTTGGCAGGTTATTAGGCAGGAAATTTGGCAGGCAATTAGGCAGGCAATTAGGCAGGAAATTAGGCATTTTATTAGGCAGATAATTAGGCAGGCAATTAGGCAGGCAATTAGTCAGACAGACAATAAGGCAGGCAATTAGGCAGGTAATTAGGCAGGCAAAAGGCAGGCAAATAGGCAGGCAATTAGACAGAAAATTAGGCAGGCAATTAGGCATTTAATTAGGCAGATAATTAGGCAGGCAATTAGGCAGGCAATTAGTCAGACAGACAATTACGCAGGCAATTAGGCAGGTAATTATGCAGGCAATTAGGCAGGCAATTAGGCAGGCAATTAGGCAAAGAAATAAGCAGTTAATTAGGCTTGCAATTAGACAGATGATTAGGCAGGCAATAAGGCAAACAATTAGGCAGACAATTAAGGAGGCAATTAGGCAGTTAATTAGGCAAGCAATTAGGCAGGCAATTAGGCAGGTAATTAAGCAGGCAATAAGGCAGGCAAATAGGCAGGCAATTAGACAGCCAATTAGGCATTTAATTAGGCAGGCAATAAGGCAGGCAAATAGGCAGGCAATTAGACAGCCAATTAGGCAGGCAATTAGGCATTTAATTAGGCAGATAATTAGGCAGGAAATAAAGCAGGAATTTAGGCAGGCAATTAGGCAGGCAGACAATTAGGCAGGCAATTAGGCAGGCATTTAGGCAGGTAATTAGGCAGGCAATTGGCAGGCAATTAGTCAGGCAATTATGCAGACAAATAGTGAGCGGACAATTAGGCAGGCAATCTGGCAGGCAATTAGGCAGTTAATTAGGCAGGAAATAAAGCAGGGAATGACGCATTTAATTAGGCAGGCAATAAGACAGATAATTAAACAGGCAAATAGGCAGGCAATAAGGCAATTAATTAGGCAGGCAATTGGGCAGTTAATGAGGCAAGCAATAATGCGAGCAATTAGGCAGGCAATTAGGCAGGTAATAAGGCAGGCTGTTAGGCAGGTAATTAGGCAGGCAATTAGGCAGTTAATTAGGCAAGCAATAAGGCAGGCAGGTAATTAGGCAGGCAATTAAGCTGTTAGTTAGGCAGGTAATTAGGCAGGCAATAAGGCAAGCAATTAAGCGGGCAATTAAGGAGGCAATTATGCAGTTAATTAGGCAAGCAATTAGGCAGGCAGGCAATTAGGCAGGCAGGCAATTAGGCATGCAATTAAGCAGTAAATTGAGAAAACATGCAATTTGGCAGGTAATTAGGCAGGCAATTAGGCAGTAAATAAGGCAAGCAATTATGAAGTCAATTAGGCAGGCAATTAGGCAGGCAATTAGGTAGGCAATTAGGTAAACAATTAGGCAGGCAATTAGGCAGTTAATTAGGCAGGTAATTAGGCAGTTAATTATGCAGGCAATTAGGCAGGCAAGCAATTAGGCAGGCAATTAGACAGTTGTTTAGGCAGGCAATTAGGCAGTTAATTAGGCCCCTAATAGGCAGGATATTAAGCAGGTAATTAGGCAGGCAATTATGAAGTCAATTAGACAGGCAATTAAGCAGGAAGGCAGGCAATTAGGTAGGCAATTAGGTGAACAATTAGGGAGGCAATTATGCAGGCAATTAGGCAGTTAATTAAGCAGGCAATTAGGCAGTTTATAAGGCAGGCAATTATGAAGTCAATTAGGCAGGCAATTATGCAGGAAGGCAGGCAATTATGCAGGAAGGCAGGCAATTAGGTAGGCAATTAGGAAGGCAATTAGGCAGGCAAGCAATTAGGCAAGCAGTAAGGCAGTTAATTAGGCAGTTAATTAAGCAGGTAATTAGGCAGGCAATTAGGAAGGCTATAAGGCAGGCAATTAGGCAGATATTTAGGCAGGAAATTAGGCAGTCAAATAGGCAGGCAATTAGGCAGTTTATTAGGCAGGCAATTAGGCAGTTAATTAGGCAGGCAATCAAGCAGGCAATTAGGCAGTTAATTAAGCAGGCAATTAGGCAGTTAATAAGGCAGGCAATTAAAAGTCAATTAGGCAGGCAAGCAATTAGGCAGGCAATTAGGCAGTTAATTAGGCAGGCAATTAATCAGATAATTAGGCAGGCAATTAGGCATGCAATAAAGCAGGCAATTAAGGAGGCAATTATGCAGTTAATTAGGCAAGCAATTAGGCAGGCAGGCAATTAGGCAGGCAGGCAAATAGGCATGCAATTAAGCAGTAAATTGGGCAAGCATGCAATTTGGCAGGTAATTAGGCAGG
Organism: Bacillus rossius redtenbacheri; assembly: GCF_032445375.1. Classification (NCBI taxonomy): domain Eukaryota; kingdom Metazoa; phylum Arthropoda; class Insecta; order Phasmatodea; family Bacillidae; genus Bacillus; species Bacillus rossius. Next base: position 86,764 of record NW_026962667.1, on the reverse strand, counting down.
CAATTAGGCAGTTAATAAGGCAGGCAATTATGAAGTCAATTAGGCAGGCTATTAGGCAGGAAGGATGCCAATTAGGTATGCAATTAGGTAGGCAATTAGGCAGGCAGTAAGGCAGTTAAATAGGCAGGCAATTAGGCAAGCAGGCAATTAGGCATGCAATTAAGCAGTTAATTGGGCAAGCAGGCAATTTGGCAGGTAATTAGGCAGGCAATTATGCAGGCAATAAAGCAGGCAATAAGGCAGTTAATAAGGCAGGTAATAATGCAGTTAATTAGGCAGGCAATTAGCAGTTATTAAGGCAGGCAATTATGAAGTCAATTAGGCAGGCAATTAGGCAGTTAATTAGGCAGGCAATTAGGCAGGCAATTAGGCAGTTAATTAAGCAGGCAATTAGTTAGTTAATAAGGCAGGCGGTTATGAAGTCAATTAGGCAGGCAATTATGCAGGAAGGCAGGCAATTAGGTAGGCTATTAGAAAGGCAATTAGGCAAACAAGCAATAAGGCAAGCAGTAAGGCAGTTAATTAGGCAGGCAATTAGGCAGTTAATTAGGCAAGCAATTAAGCAGGCAAGCAATAAGGCAGGCAGGTAATTAGGCAGGCAATTAAGCAGTTAATTAGGCAGGCAAGCAATTTGGCAGGTAATTAGGCAGGCAATAAGGCAAGCAATTAAGCAGGCAATTAGGCAGGCAATGAGGCAGGCAAATAAGCAGGCAATTAGGAAGGCAGTAAGGCAGATAATTAGGCAAGCAATTAGGCAGGCAATTAAGCAGGCAATTTGGCAGGTAATTAGGCAGGCAATAGGGCAGGCTATTATGCATGCAATTAGGCAGGCAATTAGGCAGGCAATAAGGCAGGCAATTAGGCAGTTAATAAGGCAGGCAATTATGAAGTCAATTAGGCAGGCAATTAGGTAGGAAGGCAGGAAATAAGGTAGGCAATTAGGTAGGCAATTAAGCAGTTAATTAGTTTGATAATTAGGCAGTTAATTAGGCAGGCAATTAGTCAGGCAATTAGGCAGGTAATTCGGCAGACAATTAGGCAAGAAATTAGGCAGTTAATTAGGCAGGCAATTAGGCAGTAATTAGGCCTCTAATTAGGCAGGCTATTAAGCAGGTAATTAAGCAGGCAATAAGGCAGGTAATTAAGCAGGCAATTAGACAGACAATTAGGCAGGCAATTAGGCATTTAATAAGGCAGATATTTAGGCAGGAAATTAGGCAGGCAATTAGGCAGGCAATTAGGCAGGCAATAAGGCAGGCAGACAATTAGGCAGGCAATTAGGTAGGCAATTAGGCAGGATATTAGGCAGGTAATTAAGCAGGCAATTAGGCAGGCAATTAGGCAGGTAATTAAGCAGGCAATTAGGCAGGCAATTAGGCAGGCAAATAGTGAGCATACAATAAGGCAGGCAATTAGGCAGTTAATTAGGCAGGCAATTAGGCAGGCAATGAGGCAGGCAATGAGGCAGGCAATTAAACATTTCATTAGGCAGGCAATTAGGCATTTAATTAGGCAGGCAAATAAGCAGGGAATTAAGCAGTTAATTAGGAATGCAATAAGACAGATGATTAGGCAGGCAATTAGGCAGGCAATAAGGCAGTTAATTAGGCAAGCAATTATGCAGCTAATTAAGCAGGCAATTAGGCAGGCAATTAGGCAGGTAATTAAGCAGGCAATAAGGCAGGCAAATAGGCAGGAAATTTGACAGCCAATTAGGCAGGCAATTAGGCATTTAATTAGGCAGATAATTAGGCAGGCAATTAGGCAGGAAATTAGGCAGGAAATTAGGCAGGAAATTAGGCAGGCAATTAGGCAGGCAGGAAATTAGGCAAGCAATTATGCAGGCAATTAGGCAGGAAAATAGTGAGCAGACAATAAGGCAGGCAATTAGGCAGTTGATTATGCAGTTAATTAGGCAGGCAATTAGGCAGTTAATTAGGCAGGGAATTAAGCAGGGAATTAAGCAGGCAATTAGGCAGGCAATTAGGCAGGCAATAAGGCAGGCAATTAGGCAGTTAATTAGGCAGGCAATTAGGCAGCAATTAGGCAGGAAGGAAGGCAATTAGGTAGGCAATTTGGTAGGAAATAAGGCAAGCAATTAAACAGGCAATTAAGGAGGCAATTATGCAGTTAATTAGGCAAGCAATTAGGCAGGCAGGCAATTATGCAGGCAGGCAATTAGGCATGCAATTAAGCAGTTTATTATGCAGGCAAGCAATTTGGTAGGTAATTAGGCAGGCAATAAGGCAAGAATTAAGCAGGGAATTAAGGAGGCAATTAGGCAGTTAATATGGCAAGCAATTAGGCATGCAATTAAGCAGTAAATTGGGCAAGCATGCAATTTGGCAGACAATTAGGCAGGCAATTAGGCAGGCAAATAGGCAGGCAATTAGGCAGTTAATAGGGCAAGCAATTATGAAGTCAATTAGGCAGGCAATTAGGCAGAAAGGCAGCCAATTAGGTAGGCAATTAGATAAACAATTAGGCAGGCAATAAGGCAGTTAATAAGGCAGGCAATTGGGCAGTTAATTATGCAGGCAATTAGGCAGTTAATTAGGCAGGCAAGTAGGCAGGTAATTAGGAACGCAATTAGGTAGTTAATTAGGCAGGCAATTAGGAAGGCATTTAGGCAAACAAATAGGCAGGCATACAATTAGGCAGGCAATTAGGTAGGCAAATAGGCAGTTAGATAAACAGGCAATTAGGCAGGCAATTAGGCAGGCAATTAGGCAGTAAATTAGGAGGTAATTAGGAAGCATGCAATTAGGCATGCAGGCAATTAGGCAGGCAGGCAATTAGGCAGGCAGGCAGTTAGGCAGGTATGCAATAAGGCAGGCAATTTATTAGGCAATTAAGCAGGAAATTAGGCAAGTTGGCAATTAGGCAGGCAATTAGGTAGGCAATTAAGCAGACAATTAGGTTGGCAATAAGGCTATTAATTAGACAGGCCATTAGGTAGACAATTAGGCAGTTAATAAGGCAGGCAATTAGGCAGGCAATTAGGCAGTAAATTAGGCAGGTAATTAAGCAGGCATGCAGGCAATTAGGCAGGCAATTAGGTAGGTAGGCAATTAGGCAGGCAATTAGGCAGGCTATAAGGCAGGCAATTAGGCAGTTAATAAAGCAGTTAATAAGGCAGGCAATTAGGCAGTTAATTAGGCAGGCAATAAGGCAGGCAATTAGGCAGTTAATTAAGCAGGCAATTAGGCAGGCAATAAACCAGGCAATTTTGCAGTTAATTAGGTAGGCAATTGGGCAGTTAATAAGGCAGGCAATTAGGCAGGAAGGCAGGCAATCAGGTAGGCAATTAGGAAGGCAATTAGGAAAGCAAGCAATTAGGCAGGCAATTATGCAGTTAATTAGGCAGGAAATTAGGCATGCAAATAGGCAGGCAATTAGGCAGTAAATAAGGCAGGAAATTATGAAGTCAATTAGGCAGGCAATTAGGCAAGAAGGCAGGCAATTATGAAGTCAATTAGGCAGGCAATTAGGCAAGAAGGCAGGCAATTAGGTAGGCAATTATGTATACAATTAGGCAGGCAATTAGTCAGGCAATTAGGCAGGCAATAAGGCAGGCAATTAGGCAGGTAATTATGCAGCCAATTAGGCAGGCAAATAAGCAGGCAATAAGCAGGCATTAAGGCAGGCAATTAGGCAGTTAATTAGGCAGGCAATTAGGCAGTTAATAAGACAGGCAATTATGAAGTCAATTAGGCAGGCTATTAGGTAGGAAGGCAGACAATTAGGTAGGCAATTAGGCAGGCAAGCAATTAGGTAGGCAATTAGGCAGGCAATCAATTAGGCAGGCAGTAAGACAGTTAAATAGGCAGGCAATTAGGCAGATAATTAGGCAAGCAGGCAATTAGGCATGTAATTAAGCAGTTAATTGGGGAAGCAGGCAATTTGGCAGGTAATTAGGCAGGCAATTACGCAGTTAATTAGGCAGGCAATTAGCAGTTAATATGGCAGGCAATTATGAAGTCAATTAGGCAGGCAATTAAGCAGGAAGGCAGGCAATTAGGTAGGCAGTTAGGTAAACAATTAGGCAGGCAATTAGGCAGATAATTAGGCAAGCAGGCAATTAGGCATGCAATTAAGCAGTTAATTGGGCAAGCAGGCAATTAGGCATTTAATTAGGCAGATAATTAGGTAGGCAATGAGGCAGGCAATGTGGCAGGCAATTAGGCAGGTAGGTAATTAGTCAGGCAATTAGGCAGGCAATTAAGCAGGCAAATAGGCAGTTAATAAGGCAAGCAATTAGGCAGGCAAGCAATTAGGCAGGCAGGTAATTAGGCAGGCAATTAAGCAGTTAGTTAGGCAGGCAAGCAATTTGGCAGGTAATTAGGCAGGCCATAAGGCAAGCAATTAAGCGGGCAATTAAGGAAGCAATTATGCAGTTAATTAGGCAAGCAATTAGGCAGGCAGGCAATTAGGCAGGCAGGCAGGCAATTAGGTAGGCAATTAGGTAAACAATTAGGAAGGCAATTAGGCAGTTAATTTGGCAGGCAATTAGGCAGTTAATTATTCAGGCAATTAGGCAGGCAAGCAATTAGGCAGGCAATTAGATAGTTGTTTAAGCAGGCAATTAGGCAGTTAATTAGGCCCCTAATAGGCAGGCTATTAAGCAGGTAATTAGGCAGGCAATTAGGCAGGCAATTATGAAGTCAATTAGGCAGGCAATTAGGCAGGTAATTAGGCAGGCAATTAGGCAGTCAATTATGCAGGCATTTCGGCAGTTAATTAGGCAGGAAATTAGGCAGGCAATAAGGCAGTTAATTAGGCAAGCAATTACGCAGCTAATTAGGCAGGCAATTAGGCAGGCAATTAAGCAGGCAATTAGGCAAGCAATTAGGTAGGAATTTATTTACCCAGGCAGGCAATTAGGAAGGCTATAAGATAGTTAATTAGGTAGTTTATTAGGCCTTGCAAATAGGCAGATAATTAAACAGGCAATTAGGCAGTCAATTAAGCAGGCAATTAGGCAGGTAGGCAATTAGGCAGGCAATTAAGCAGGCAATTAGGCAGGTAGGCAGTTAGGCAGGCAATTAGTCAGGCAATTAAGCAGGCGATTAGGCAGGTTGGCAATTAGGCAGGCACTTAGGTAGGCAATTAAGCAGGTAATTAGGCAGGCAATAAGTCTATTTATTAGGCAGGCAATTAGGTAGGCAATTAAGCAGGCAGTTAGGCAGGCAATAAGGCAATATATTAAGCAGTTAATTAGGCAGGCAGGTAATTTGGCAGGTAATAAGGCAGGCAATTAGGAAGGCTATAAGGCAGGCAATTAGGCAGTTAATAAAGCAGTTAATAAGGCAGGCAATTAGGCAGTTAATTAGGCAGGCAATTAGGCAGTTAATTAAGCAGGCAATTAGGCATTTAATAAGGCAGGCAATTATGAAGTCAATTAGGAAGGCAATTAGGCAGGCAATTAGGAAGGCAATTAGGCAGTAAGTAGGCAGGCAATAAGGCAGGCAATTAGGCAGTTAATTAGGCAAGCAATTAAGCAGGCAATTAGGCACGCAATAAGGCTAGCAATTAAGCAGGCAATTAGGCAGTTAATTAGGCAATCAATTAAGCAGGCAAACAATAAGGCAGGCAGGTATTTAGGCAGGCAATTAAGCAGTTAATTAGGCAGGCAATAAGTCAAGCAATTAAGCAGGCAATTAAGGAGGCAATTAGGCAGTTAATTAGGCAGGCAACTTTTAGCAGGCAGGCAACTTTTAGCAGGCAGGCAATTAGGCATGCAATTAAGCAGTTAATTGGGCAAACAGGCAATTTGGCAGGTAATTAGGCAAGCAATTAAGCAGGCAATTAGGCAGGCAATTAGGCAGGCAATTAGGCAGGCAATTAATCAGGCAATTAGGCAGTTAATTAGGCAGGCTATTAGGCAGGCTATTAGGCAGGAAGGCAGGCAATTATATAGGCAATTAGGTAGGCAATTAGGTAGGCAATTAGGCAGCAAGCAATTAGGCAGGAAGTAAGGCAGTTAATTAGGCAGGCAATTAGGCAGATAATAAGGCAAGCAATTAGGCAGACAATTTGGCAGCAATTAGTCAGGCAATAAGGCAGGCATTTAGGCAGGCAATTAAGCAGGCAATTAGGCAGGCAATTAGGCAGTTAATTAGGCAGATAATTAGGCAGGCATGCAATTAGGCAGGCATGCAATTAGGCATGCAGATAATTAGACAGGCAATTAGGCAGTAAATTAGGCAGGCATGCAATTATGCATGCAGGCAATTAGGCAGGCAATTAGGCAGGCAAGCAATTAGGGAGGTAGGCAATTAGTCAGGCAATTAAGCAGGCAATTAGGTAGGTTGGCAATTAGGCATGCAATTAAGCAGTTAATTGGGCAAACAGGCAATTTGGCAGGTAATTAGGCAAGCAATTAAGCAGGCAATTAGGCAGGCAATTAGGAACGCAATTAGGTAGTTAATTAGGCAAGCAATTAGGCAGAGAATTAGGCAGTCAATTAGGCAGGCTTTTAAGCAGGCAATTAGGCAGTTAATTAGGCAGGCAATTAGGTCGTAAATTAGGCAGGAAATTAGGCAGGAAATAGGCAGGCAGGCAATTAGGATGAAAGGCAATTAGGCAGGCAGGCAATAAGGCAGGCAGGTAATTTGGTAGGCAATTAAGCAGTAAATTTAGGAAGGCAAGCAATTTGGCAGGTAATTAGGCAGGCAATAAGGCAAGCAATTATGCAGGCAATTAGGCAGTTAATTAGGCAGGCAATTCGGCAGTTAATTAGGCAGGCAATTAGGCAGGCAATTAGGCAGTTAATTAGGCAGGCAAGTAGGCAGGTTATTAGGCACGCAATAAGGTAGTTAATTAGGCAAGCAATTAGGCAGTTAATTAAGCAGGCAATTAGGCAGTTAATAAGGCAGGCAATTATGAAGTCAATTAGGCTGGAAAATAGGCAGGAAGACAGGCAATTAGGTAGGCAATGAGGAAGGCAATTAGACAGGCAAGCAATTAGGCAGGCAGTAAGGCAGTTAATTAGGCAGTTATTTAGGCAGGCAATTAGGCAGTTAATTAGACATGCAATTAGGCAGGCAATTAGGCAGTAAATTAGACAGTAAATTAGTTAGGAAATTAGGCAGGCAGTCAATTATGCTGGTAGGCAATTAGGCAGGCAGGTAATTAGGCAGGCAATTAGGCAGCCAAATAGGCAGTTAATTAGGCAGGCAATTAGGCAGTATGCTGTTTGAAGTTTGTGGTTTGCGAATATCGGTTAGCGGTTTACGAATCGCAATTTGCAGTTCGCAATTATTACCAAGCAGTTTGTAGTTAGCAGTTTACAGTTCGCAGGTTGCAGTGAGCAGTTTGCTGTTCGCATTTCGCTTTTTGCACATCGCAGTTCTGAGAATGCAGTTTGCAGTTCGCAATTTGTAGTTCGCAAATTTCAGTTTGCAGTTTGCAGTGCGTAGTTCTCAGTTTGCAGTTCACAGTTTTATGTTCGCAGTTCTTAGTTTGCAATTCGCAGTTTACTGTTCATAGTTCGAAGGTTCGCTTTTTGCAGTTTGCAGTTCGCAGTTGGGAGTTTGCAGTTTGTAGTTTGCTGTTTAAATTTTGTGCTTTGCGTATTGCTGTTCGCATTTGCAGTTTGTATTTTACAGTTCGCCGTTTACAGTACGCTGTTCGACGTCATCTATCGCCGTTTGCGTTTTTCGGTCTGCAGTTTGCGGTTGCGGTTTTAGTTTTGTGGTTTGCAGTTGGCAGTTTGCTTTAATCAGTTTGCAGTTCGCAATATGAAGTTCGTAGTTTGAATTTTACAGTTTGCAATTTGCACATTGCAGGTCGCAGTTTAAAATTCACAGTTTGCAGTTCGCAATTTGCCATTAGCAGTTTTCAGTTTTCGGTTTGCGTTTTGCGGTTTGCAGTTGGCATTAGGCAGTTTGCAGTTTGCAGTTCGCAGTTCGCAGATCCCAAACTTCCGCATACGGTTTTCAGTTTGCGGTTTGCATTTGCAGTTTGCAGTTCGCAGTTTTTCATTTCGCAGTATGCAGTTCGCAATTCTCAAATAAGCATTTGGTGGTTTTGTGGTTTGCAGTTTGAAGTTTTACAGTTTGGGATTTGCAGCTCTTAATTCGCTGTTCGCAGTTCGCATTTTGCACTTCACAGTTTGCCGTTCGCAGTTTGCAGTTCACATGTTACAGTCATAAGTTTGTCGTTCGCAGGTTGCAGTTCGCAGTTTGCAGTGTGCAGTTCGGAGTTTGCTGTGCGCAGTTAGTAGGTATGCATTTCGCAGTTTTCCGTTCGCAGATTGCAGTTGCAGTTTGCAGTTTGCAGTTAGGTGTTTACAGTTTGCAGTTTGTAGTTCGCAGTTTGCAGTTGCAGTTGTCAGTTTGCAGTTTGCAGTTATTACTTTGTAGTTTACGTTTTGTGGTTTGCGGTTTGCAGGTAGCAATTTGTATTTGGCAGTTCGCCGGTAATTGTCAGCATTTTGTATTTCGTTGTTTGGAGGTTTTTGTTTGTAGTTCGCAGTTCGCAGTTCGCAGTTTTAAAATCGCGGTTCACAGTTTGCTGGTTTCAGTTCGCAGTTTGCTGTTCGCAGTTTGCAGTTAGCCATTTGTAGTTCGCAGTTCGCAGTTTTAAAATCGCGGTTCACAGTTCGCTGGTTTCAGTTCGCAGTTTGAATATCGCAGTTTGCAGTTGGCAGTTCGAAGTTTGCGTTCGCAGTTTGCTGTTTGAAGTTTGTGGTTTGCGATTTCGGTTTGCAGTTAGTTAGCAGTGTGATGTTCGCAGTTTGCAGTTTGAAAATTGCCGTTTGCAATTTGCGGATTGCGAATTGCAATTTCCAGTTTTCTTTTTGTAATTTAAATTTTGCAGTTTGCAATTCGCAGTTTGCTGTATAAAGCTTGTGGTATGTGGTTTGTGGATTGTGGTATGTATTTCAGGCAATTAGTCAGACAAGCAATTAGGCAGGCAATTAGGCAGTTAATTAGGCAGGCAAATAGGCAGATAATTAGGCAGGCAATTAGGCAGTTAATTAAGCAGGCAATTAGGCAGTTAATAAGGCAGGCAATTAAAAGTCAATAAGGCAGGCAAGCAATTAGGCAGGCAAGCAATTAGGCAGGCAATTAGGCAGGCAATTAATCAGATAATTAGGCAGGCAATTAGGCAAGCAAGTAAGCAGGCAATTAAGGAGGCAATTATGCAGTTAATTAGGCAAGCAATTAGGCAGGCAAGCAATTAGGCATGCAATTAAGCAGTGAATTGGGCAAGCATGCAATTTGGCAGGTAATTAGGCAGGCAATTAGGCAGACAATTATGCAGGCAATTAGGCAGGCGATTAGGCAGTTAATAAGGCAAGCAATTATGAAGTCAATTAGGCAGGCAATTAGGCAGGAAGGCAGGCAATTAGGTAGGCAATTAGGTAAACAATTAGGGAGGCAATTAGGCAGTCAATTAGGCAGTTAATTATGCAGGCAATTTGGCAGGCAAAAAATTAGGCAGTTGTTTAGGCAGGCAATTAGGCAGTTAATTAGGCCCCTAGTTAGGCAGGTCTATTAAGCAGGTAATTAGGCAGGCAGGCAATTAGGCAGGCAAATAAGTACTTCATTAGGCAAGCAGGCAATTTTGCAGGTAATTAGGCAGGCAATTAGGCAGTTAATTAGGCAGACAATTAGGCAATTAATTAGGCAAGCATGTAGGCAGGTAATTAGATAAACAATAAGGCAGGCAATTATGCAGTTAATTAGGCAGGCAATTAGGCAGTTAATTAAGCAGGCAAGTAGGCAGGTAATTAGGCACGCAATTAGGCAGTAAATTAGGCAGGCATTTAAGCAGTAATTAGGCAGTCAATTAGGCAGGCATTTAAGCAGTAATTAGGCAGGCAATTAGGCAGGAAATTAGGCAGGCAGGCAATTAGGCTAACAGGCAATTAGGCAGGAAGGCAATTAGGCTGACAGGTAATTAGGTAGGCAATTAAGCAGTTAATTAGGCAGGCAAGCAATTTTATAGGTAATTAGGCAGGCAATAAAGCAAGCAATTAAGCAGGCAATAAGGCAGGCAATTAGGCAGGCAATTAGGCAGTTAATTAGCAGGCAATTAGGCAGGCAATTAGACAGGCAATAAGGCAGGCAATTAGGCAGATAATTAGGCAGGCTTTTAGGCAGGCATTTAGACAAACCAATAGGCAGGCATACAATTAGGCAGGAAAATAGGCAGGCAATTAGGTAGGCAATTAGGCAGTTAGATAGGCGGGCAATTAGGCAAGCAATTAAAAAGTAAATTATGCAGGTAATTAGGCAGGCATGCAATTAGGCAGGCAATTAGGCAGGCAGGTAATTAGGCAGGCAGGCAATTAGGCAGGAAGGCAATTAGGCAGGCAATTAAGCAGGCAATTAAACAGGTTGGCAATAAGGCAGGCAATTAGGTAGGCAATTAAGCAGGCAATTAGGTAGGCAATTAAGCAGGTAATTAGGCAGGCAATTAGGCTATTAATTAGACAGGCAATTAGGCAGTTAATAAGGCAGGCAAAAAGGCAGGCAATTTGGCAGTTAATTAAGAAGCAAATAAGACAGTTAATAAGGCAGGCAATTATGAAGTCAATTAAGCAGGCAATTATGCAGGAAGGCAGGCAATTAGGTAGGCAATTAGGAAGGCAATTAGGCAGGCAAGCAATTAGGCAAGCAGTAAGGCAGTTAATTAGGCAGTTAATTAGGCAGGCAATTAGGCAGTTAATTAGGCAGGCAATTAGGCAGTTAATAGGGCAAGCAATTAAGCAGGCAATTAGGCAGGCAATTAGGCAGGCAATTAAGCAGGCAATTAGGCAGTTAATTAGGCAGTTAATTAGGCAAGCAATTTAGCAGGCAAGCAATAAGGCAGGCAGGTAATTAGGCAGGCAATTAAGCAGTTAATTAGGCAGGCAAGCAATTTAGCAGGTATTTAGGCAGGCAATAAGGCAAGCAATTAAGCAGGCAATTAAGGAGGCAGTTAGGCAGTTAATTAGGCAAGCAATTAGGCAGGCAGGCAATTAGGCAGGCAGGCAATTAGGCAGGCAGGCAAATAGGCAGGCAGGCAGATAGGCATGGAATTAAGCAGTTAATTGGGCAAACAGTCAATTTTGCAGGTAATTAGGCAGGTAATTAGGCAGGCAAAAAGGCAAGCATTTAGGCTGGCAATTAGGCAGTTATTAAGGTAGCAATTATAAAGTCAATTAGGCAGGCAATTAGGCAGGAAGGCAGGCAATTAGGTATGCAATTAGGCAGGCAATTAGGCAGGCATTAAGGCAGGCAATTAGGCAGGCAATAAGGCAGGCAATTAGTCAGGAAGTTAGGCAGGTTATTCGGCAGACAATTAGGCAAGCAATTAGGCAGTTAATTAGGCAGGCGATTAGGCAGTAATTAGGACCCTAATACAGGCTATTAAGCAGGTAATTAGGCAGGTAATTAAGCAGGCAATAAGGCAGGCAAATAGGCAGGCAATTAGACAGATAATTAGGCAGGCAATTAGGCAGGTAATAAGGCAGGCAATTAGGGCAGGCAAATAGTGAGCAGACAATAAGGCCGGCAATTAGGCAGTTAATTAGGCACGCAAATAGGCAGGCAATGAGGCAGGCAATTAGGCATTTTATTAGGCAGGCAATTAGGCAATTAATTAGGCAGGCAAATAAGCAGGGAATTAAGCAGTTAATTAGGCATGCAATAAGACAGATGATTAGGCAGGCAATTAGGCAGGCAATTAAGAATTTAATTAGGCAGATAATAAGGCAGGCAATTAGGCAGGCAGACAATTTAACAAGCAATTATGCAGGCAATTAGGCAGGCAAATAGTGAGCAGACTATTTTGGAATGCAATTAGGCATGCAATTAGGCAGTTAATTAGGCAGGCAATTAATCAGATAATTAGGCAGGCATTTAGGCAAGCAATTAAGCAGGCAATTAAGGAGGCAATTATGCAGTTAATTAGGCAAGCAATTAGGCAGGCAGGCAATTAGGCAGGCAAGCAATTAGGCATGCAATTAAGCAGTTAATTGGGCAAGCATGCAATTTGGCAGGTAATTAGGCAGGCAATTAGGCAGGCAATTAGGAAGGCAATTAGGCAGGCGATTAGGCAGGCGATTAGGCAGTTAATAAGGCAAACAATTATGAAGTCAATTAGAGAGGCAATTAGGCAGGAAGGCAGGCAATTAGGTAGGCAATTAGGTAAACAATTAGGCAGGCAATTAGGCAGGCAAGCAATTAGGCAGGCATTTAGGCAGTTGTTTAGACAGGCAAGTAGGCAGGTAATTAGGCACACAATTAGTTAGTTAATTAGGCAAGCAATTAGGCAGACAATTAGGCAGTAAATTAGGCAGACATTTAAGCAGTTATTAGACAGGCAATTAGGCAGGCAATTAAGCAGGCAATTAGGCAGGAAATTAGGCAGGAAATTAGGCAGGCAGGCAATTAGGCTGGCAGGAAATTAGGCAGGAAGGCAATTAGGCAGACAGGTAATTAGGTAGGCAATTAAGCAGTTAATTAGGCAGGAAAGCAATTTGGCAGGTAATTAGGCAGGCAATAAGGCAAGCAATTAAGCAGGCAATTAGGCAGGCAATTAGGCAGGCAATTAGGCAGGAAGGCAATTAGGCAGACAGGTAATTAGGTAGGCAATTAAGCAGTTAATTAGGCAGGAAAGCAATTTGGCAGGTAATTAGGCAGGCAATAAGGCAAGCAATTAAGCAGGCAATTAGGCAGGCAATTAGGCAGGCAATTCGGGCAGTTAATTAGCAGGCAATTAGGCAGGCAATTAGGCAGGTAATTAGGCAGGCAATTAGGCAGATAATTGGGCAGGCAATTAGGCAGGCTTTTAGGCAGGCATTTATACAAACAAATAGGCAGGCATACAATTAGGCAGGCAAATAGGCAGGCAATTAGGTAGGCAATTAGGCAGTAAGATAGGCGGGCAATTAGGCAAGCAATTAGGAAGTAAATTAGGCAGGTAATTAGGCAGGCATGCAATTAGGCAGGCAGGCAATTAGGCAGGCAGGCAGTTAGGCAGGAAGGCAATAGGCAGGAAGGCAATTAGGCAGGAAGGCAATTAGGCAGGCAATTAGTCAGGCAATTAAGCAAGCAATTAGGCAGGTTGGCAATTAGGCAGGTAATTAGGTAGGCAATTAAGCAGGCAATTAAGCAGGCAATTAGGCAGGCAATTAGGCTATTAATTAGACAGGCAATTTGGCAGGCAATTAGGCAGTTAATATGGCAGGCAAAAAGGCAGGCAATTAGGCAGTTAATAAGGCAAGCAATTAAGCAGGGAAGTAAGCAGTTAATTAGGCATGCAATAAGACAAATGATTAGGCAGGCAATTAGGCAGCCAATAAGGCAGTTAATTGGGCAAGCAATTATGCAGCTGATTAGGCAGGCAATTAGGCAGGCAATTAGGCAGGTAGTTAAGCAGGCAATAAGGCAGGCAAATAAGCAGGCATTTAGACAGCCAATTAGGCAGGAAATTAGGCATTTAATTAGGCAGATAATTAGGTAGGCAATGAGGAAGGCAATGTGGCAAGCAATTGGCAGGTAGGTAATTAGTCAGGCAATTAGGCAGGCAATTAAGCAGGCAAATAGGCAGTTAATAAGGCAGCAATTAGGCAGGCAAGCATTAAGGCAGGCAGGTAATTAGGCAGGCAATTAAGCAGTTAGTTAGGCAGGCAAGCAATTTGGCAGGTACTTAGGCAGGCAATAAGGCAAGCAATTAGGCGGGCAATTAAGGAGGCAATTATGCAGTTAATTAGGCAAGCAATTAGGCAGGCAGGCAATTAGGCAGGCAGGCAATTAGGCATGCAATTAAGCAGTAAATTGAGTAAGCATGCAATTTGGCAGGTAATTAGGTAGGCAATTAGGCAGGCAATTAGGCAGGCAATTAGGCAGTTAATAAGGCAAGCAATTATGAAGTCAATTAAGCAGGCAATTAGGCAGGAAGGCAGGCAATTAGGTAGGCAATTAGGTAAACAATTAGGCAGGCAATTAGGCAGTTAATTAGGCAGGCAATTAGGCAGTTAATTAGGCAGGCAATTAGGCAGTTAATTATTCAGGCAATTAGGCAGGCAAGCAATAAGGCAGGCAATTAGACAGTTGTTTAGGCAGGCAATTAGGCAGTTAATTAGGCCCCTAATAGGCAGGCTATAAGGCAGGTCATTAGGCAGGCAATTTGGTAGGCAATTAAGCAGTTCATTAGACAAGCAGGCAATTTGGCAGGTAATTAGGCAGGCAATTAGGCAGTCAATTATGCAGGCAATTCGGCAGTAAATTAGGCAGGCAATTAAGCAGGCAATTAGGCAGTTAATAAGGCAGGCAATTATGAAGTCAATTAGGCAGGCAAATAGGCAGGAAGACAGGCAGTTAGGTAGGCATTTAGTAAGGCAATTAGACAGGCAAGCAATTAGGCAGGCAGTAAGGCAGTTAATTAGGCAGGTAATTAGGCAAATAATTAGGCAGGCAATTAGGCAATAAATTAGGCAGGCAATTAGGCAATAAATTAGCCAGGCAATTAGGCAGGCAATTAGGCAGGCAATAAGGCAGATACTTAGGCAAGCAATTAGGCAGGCAATTAGGAAGGCAATTAAACAGGCAATTTGGCAGGTAATTAGGCAGGCAATTAGGCAGGCAATAAACCAGGCAATTTGGCAGTTAATTAGGTAGGCAATTGGGCAGTTAATAAGGCAGGCAATTAGGCAGGAAGGCAGGCAATTAGGTAGGCAATTAGGAAGGCAATTAGGAAGGCAAGCAATTAGGCAGGCAGTTAGGCAGTTAATTAGGCAGGCAATTAGGCAGATAATTAGGCAAGCAAGCAATTTGGCATGCAATTAAGCAGTTAATTGGGCAAGCAGACAATTTGGCAGGTAATTAGGCAGGCAATTAGGCAGGCAATTAGGCAGTTTAATTAGGCAGGTAATTAAGCAGGCATGCAGGCAATTAGGCAGGCAGGCAATTAGGTAGGTAGGCAATTAGGCAGGCAATTAGGCAGGCTATAATGCAGGCAATTAGGCAGTTAATAAAGCAGTTAATAAGGCAGGCAATTAGGCAGTTAATAAGGCAGGCAATAAGGCAGGCAATTAGGCAGTTAATTAAGCAGGCAATTAGGCAGGCAATAAACCAGGCAATTTGGCAGTTAATTAGGTAGGCAATTGGGCAGTTAATAAGGCAGGCAATTAGGCAGGAAGGCAGGCAATTAGGTAGGCAATTAGGAAGGCAATTAGGAAAGCAAGCAATTAGGCAGGCAATTAGGCAGGCAATTATGCAGTTAATTAGGCAGGAAATTAGGCATGCAATTAGGCAGGCAATTAGGCAGTAAATAAGGCAGGCAATTATGAAGTCAATTAGGCAGGCAATTAGGCAAGAAGGCAGGCAATTAGGTAGTCAATTATGTATACAATTAGGCAGGCAATTAGTCAGGCAATTAGGCAGGCATTTAGGCAGGCAATAAGGCAGGCAATTAGGCAGGTAATTAGGCAGCCAATTAGGCAGGCAAATAAGCAGGCAATTAGGCAGGCATTAAGGCAGGCAATTAGGCAGTTAATTAGGCAGGCAATTAGGCAGTTAATAAGGCAGGCAATTATGAAGTCAATTAGGCAGGCTATTAGGTAGGAAGGCAGACAATTAGGTAGGCAATTAGGTAGGCAATTAGGCAGGCAAGCAATTAGGTAGGCAATTAGGCAGGCAAGCAATTAGGCAGGCAGTAAGATAGTTAAATAGGCAGGCAATTAGGCAGATAATTAGGCAAGCAGGCAATTAGGCATGCAATTAAGCAGTTAATTGGGCAAGCAGGCAATTTGGCAGGTAATTAGGCAGGCAATTACGCAGTTAATTAGGCAGGCAATTAGCAGTTAATATGGCAGGCAATTATGAAGTCAATTAGGCAGGCAATTAAGCAGGAAGGCAGGCAATTAGGTAGGCAATTTGGTAGGCAATTAGGCAGGCAAGCAATTAGGCAGGCAATTAGGTAGGCAGTTAGGCAGATAATTAGGCTGGCAATTAGGCAGTTAATTAGGCAGTTAATTAGGTAGGCAATTAGCCAGTTAATAAGGCAGGCAATTATGAAGTCAATTAGGCAGGCAATTAGGAAGGAAGGCAGGCTATTAAGTAGGCAATTAGGTAGGCAATTAGGCAGGTAATTAGGCAATATATTAAGCAGTTAATTAGGCAGGCAATTTGGAAGGTAATTAGGCAGGCAATTAGGCATTTAATTAGGCAGATAATTAGGTAGGCAATGAGGCAGGCAATGTGGCAGGCAATTAGGCAGGTAGGTTATTAGTCAGGCAATTAGGCAGGCAATTAAGCAGGCAAATAGGCAGTTAATAAGGCAAGCAATTAGGCAGGCAAGCAATTAGGCAGGAAGGTAATTAGGCAGGCAATTAAGCAGTTAATTAGGCAGGCAAGCAATTTGGCAGGTAATTAGGCAGGCAATAAAGCAAGCAATTAAGCGGGCAATTAAGGAAGCAATTATGCAGTTAATTAGGCAAGCAATTAGGCAGGCAGGCAATTAGGCAGGCAGGCAATTAGGCATGCAATTAAGCAGTAAATTGAGCAAGCATGCAATAAGGCAGGCAATTAGGCAGGCAATTAGGCAGGCAATTAGGCAGGCAATTACGCAGTTAATAAGGCAAACAATTATGAAGTCAATTAAGCAGGCAATTAGGCAGGAAGGCAGGCGATTAGGTAGGCAATTAGGTAAACAATTAGGCAGGCAATTAGGCAGTTAATTTGGCAGGCAATTAGGCAGTTAATTATTCAGGCAATTAGGCAGGCAAGCAATTAGCAGGCAATTAGACAGATGTTAAAGCAGGCAATTAGGCAGTTATTTAGGCCCCTAATAGGCAGGCTATTAAGCAGGTAATTAGGCAGGCAATTAGGCAGGCAATTAAGCAGTTCATTAGACAAGCAGGCAATTTGGCAGGTAATTAGGCAGGCAATTAGGAAGTCAATTATGCAGGCATTTCAGCAGTTAATTAGGCAGGCAATTAGGCAGGCAATTAGGCAGTTAATTAGGCAGGCAAGTAGACAGGTTATTAGGTATGCAATAAGGTAGTTAATAAGGCAAGCAATTAGGCAGACAATTAGGCAGTTAATTAAGCAGGAAATTAGGCAGTTAATGAGGCAGGCAATTATGAAGTCAATTAGGCAGGCAATTAGGCAGTAAGGCAGGCAATTAGGTAGGCCATTAGGAACGCAATTAGGCAGGCAAGCAATTAGGCAAGCAGTAAGGCAGTTATTTAGGCAGGCAATTAGCCAGTTAATTAGGCAAGCAATTAAGCAGTCAATTAGGCAGGCAATTAGGCAGGCAATTAAGCAGGAAATTAGGCAGTTAATTAGGCAAGCAATAAGGCAGGCAGGTAAATAGGCAGGCAATTAAGCAGTTAATTAGGCAGGCAAGCAATTTGGCAGGTAATTAGGCAGGCAATAAGGCAAGCAATTAAGCAGGGAATTAAGGAGGCAATTAGGCAGTTAATTAGGCAAGCAATTAGGCATGCAATTAAGCAGTAAATTGGGCAAGCATGCAATTTGGAAGGGTAATTAGGCAGGCAATTAGGCAGGCGATTAGGCAGTTAATTAGGCAAGCAATTATGAAGTCAATTAGGCAGGCAATTAGGCAGGAAGGCAGGCAATTAGGTAGGCAATTATGTAAACAATTAGGCAGGCAATTAGGCAGGTAATTAGGCAGGCAATTAGACAGTTAATTATGCAGGCAATTAGGCAGGCAAGCAATTAGGCAGGCAATTAGGCAGTTGTTTAGGCAGGCAATTAGGCAGTTAATTAGGCCCCTAGTTAGGCAGGCTATTTAGCAGGTAATTAGGCAGGCAGGCAATTAGGCAGGCAGGCAATTAGGCAGGCAAATAAGGCAAGCAATTATCAGGCAATTAAGGAGGCAAGTAGGAAGTTAATTAGGCAAGCAATTAGGCAGGCAAGCAATAAGGCAGGCAGGTAATTAGGCAGGCAATTAAGCAGTTAGTTAGGCAGGCAAGCAATTTGGCAGTTATTTAGGCAGGCAATAAGGCAAGCAATTAAGCAGGCAATTAATGAGGCAATTAGGAATTTAATTAGGCAAGCAATTAGGCAGGCAAGCAATAAGGCAGGCAGGTAATTAGGAAGCAAATTAAACAGTTAGTTAGGCAGGCAAGCAATTTGGCAGATATTTAGGCAGGCAATAAGGCAAGCAAATAAGCAGGCTATTAAGGATGCAATTATGCAGTAAATTGGGCAAGCATGCAATTTGGCAGGTAATTATGCAGGCAATTTGGCAGGCAATTAGGCAGGCAATTAGGCAGGTAATTAGGCAGGCAATTAGGCAGGTAATTAGGCAGGCAATTAGGCGGTAATAAGGCAAGCAATTATTCAGTCAATTAGGCAGGCAATTAGAGAGGAAGGCAGGCAATTAGGTAGGCAATTAGGCAGGCAATTAGGCAGGCAATAAGGCAGGCAATTAGGCAGGCAATAAGGCAGGCAATTAGGCAGTTAATTAGGTAGGCAATTAGGCAGTTAATAAGGCAGGCAATTATGAAGTCAATAAGGCAGGCATTTAGGTAGGAAGGGAGGAAATAAGGTAGGCAATTAGGTAGGCTATTAGGAAGATAATTAGGCAGGCAATTAGGCAGTTAATTAGACAGGCAATTAGTCAGGCAATTAGGCAGGTTATTCGGCAGACAATTAGGCAAGCAATTAGGCAGTTAATTAGGCAGGCGATTAGGCAGTAATTAGGACCCTAATACAGGCTATTAAGCAGGTAATAAGGCAGGTAATTAAGCAGGCAATAAGGCAGGCAAATAGGCAGGCAATTAGACAGACAATTAGGCAGGCAATTAGGCAGGTAATAAGGCAGGCAATTAGGGCAGGCAAATAGTTATCAGACAATAAGGCAGGCAATTAGGCAGTTAATTAGGCACGCAATTAGGCAGGCAATGAAGCAGGCAATTAGGCAGTTAATTAGGCAGGCAATTAGGCAATTAATTAGGCAGGCAAATAAGCAGGGAATTAAGCAGTTAATTAGGCATGCAATAAGACAGATGATTAGGCAGGCAATTAGGCAGGCAATTAGGCAGGCAATTAAGCATTTAATTAGGCAGATAATAAGGCAGGCAATTAGGCAGGCAATTAGGAAGGCAGACTATTTGGCAAGCAATTATGCAGGCAATTAGGCAGGCAAATAGTGAGCAGACTATTAGGCATGCAATTAGGCATGCAATTAGGCAGTTAATAAGGCAGGCAATTAATCAGATAATTAGTCAGGTATTTAGGCAAGCAATTAAGCAGGCAATTAAGGAGGCAATTATGTAGTTAATTAGGCAAGCAATTAGGCAGGCAGGCAATAAGGCAGGCAAGCAATAAGGCATGTAATTAAGCAGTTAATTGGGCAAGCATGCAATTTGGCAGGTAATTAGGCAGGCAATTAGGCAGGCAATTAGGCAGGCGATTAGGCAGGCGATTAGGCAGTTAATAAGGCAAGCAATTATGAAGTCAATTAGAGAGGCAATTAGGCAGGAAGGCAGGCAATTAGGTAGGCAATTAGGTAAACAATTAGGCAGGCAATTAGGCAGTTAATTAGGCAGGCAATTAGGCAGTTAATTATGCAGGCAATTAGGCAGGCAAGCAATTAGGCAGGAAATTAGGCAGTTGTTTAGACAGGCAATTAGGCAGTTAATTAGGCAGGCAAGTAGGCAGGTAATTAGGCACACAATTAGTTAGTTAATTAGGCAAGCAATTAGGCAGTAAATTAGGCAGACATTTAAGCAGTTATTAGGCAGGCAATTAGGCAGGCAATTAAGCAGGCAATTAGGCAGTAAATAAGGCAGGAAATTAGGCAGGCAATTAGGCTGGCAGGCAATTAGGCAGGAAGGCAATTAGGCAGACAGGTTATTAGGTAGGCAATTAAGCAGTTAATTAGGCAGGAAAGCAATTTGGCAGGTAATTAGGCAGGCAATAAGGCAAGCAATTAAGCAGGCAATTAGGCAGGCAATTAGGCAGGCAATTAGGCAGGTAATTAAAGGCAATTAGGCAGGCAATTAGGCAGGCAATTAGGCAGGTAATTAGGCAGGCAATTAGGCAGGCAATTAGGCAGGCTTTTAGGCAGGCATTTAGACAAACAAATAGGCAGGCATACAATAAGCAGGCAAATAGGCAGGCAATTAGGTAGGCAATTAGGCAGTCAGATAGGCGGCCAATTAGGCAAGCAATTAGGAAGTAAATTAGGCAGGTAATTAGGCAGGCATGCAATTAGGCAGGCAGGCAATTAGGCAGGGAAGCAATTAGGCAGGCAGGCAGTTAGGCAGGAATGCAATTAGGCAGGAAGGCAATTAAGCAGGCAATTAGTCAGGCAATTACGCAGGCAATTAGGCATGTTGGCAATTAGGCAGGCAATTAGGTAGGCAATTAAGCAGGCAATTAGGCAGGCAATTAGGCAGTTAATAAGGCAGGCAATTAGGCAGGCCAAAAGGCAGGCAATCAGGCAGTTAATTAAGCAGGCAATTAGACAGTTAATAAGGCAGGCAAATATGAAGTCAATTAGGCAGGCAATTATGCAGGAAGGCAGGCAATTAGGTAGGCAATTAGGAAGGCAATTAGGCAGGCAAGCAATTATGCAAGCAGTAAGGCAGTTAATTAGGCAGTTAATTGAGCAGGCAATTAGGCAGTTAATTAGGCAGGCAATTAGGCAGGCAATTAGGCAGTTAATAAGGCAAGCAATTAAGCAGGCAAGCAATAAGGCAGGCAGGTAATTAGGCAGGCAATTAAGCAGTTATTAGGCAGGCAAGAAATTTGGCAGGTAATTAGGCAGGCAATAAGGCAAGCAATTAAGCAGGCAATTAAGGAGGCAATTAGGCAGTTAATTAGACAAGCAATTAAGCAGGCAGGCAATTATGCAGGCAGGCAATTAGGCATGGAATTAAGCAGTTAATTGGGCAAGCAGGCAATTTTGCAGGTAATTATGCAGGTAATTAGGCAGGCAAAAAGGCAAGCATTTAGGCAGGCAATTAGGCAGTTAATAAAGCAGCAATTATGAAGTCAATAGGGCAGGCAATTGGGCAGGAAGGCAGGCAATTAGGTATGCAATTAGGCAGGCAATAAGGCAGGCAATTAGGCAGGCAATAAGGCAGGCAATTAGGCAGTTAATTAGGTAGGCAATTAGGCAGTTAATAAGGCAGGCAATTATGAAGTCAAGTAGGGAGGCAATTAGGTAGGAAGGGAGGAAATAAGGTAGGCAATTAGGTAGGCAATTAGGAAGATAATTAGGCAGGCAATAAGGCAGTTAATTAGACAGGCAATTAGTCAGGCAATTAGGCAGGTAATTCGTCTGTCAATTAGGCAAGCAATTAGGCAGTTAATTAAGCAGGCAATTAGGCAGTAATTAAGACCCTAATTAAGGGTTATTAAGCAGGTAATTAGGCTGGTAATTAAGCAGGCAATAATTAGGCAAATAGGCAGGCAATTAGACAGACAATTTGGCATTTAATAAGGCAGATATTTAGGCAGGAAATTAGGCAGGCAATTAGGCAGGCAGACAATTAAGCAGGCAATTAGGCAGGCAATTTGGCAGGTTATAAAGCAGGCAATTAGGGCAGGCAAATAGTGAGCAGACAATATGGCAGGCAATTAGGCAGTTAATTAGGCACGCAATTAGGCAGGCAATGAGGCAGGCAATTAGGCAGTTAATTAGGCAGGCAATTAGGCAATTAATTAGGCAGGCAAATAAGCAGGGAATTAAGCAGTTAGTTAGGCATGCAATAAGACAGATGATTAGGCAGGCAATTAGGCAGGCAATAAGGCAGTTAATTAGGCAAGCAATTATGCAGCTAATTAAGCAGGCAATTAGGCAGGCAATTAGGCAGGTAATTAAGCAGGCAATAAGGCAGACAAATAGGCAGGCAATTATACAGCCAATTAGGCATTTAATTAGGCAGATAATTATGCAGGCAATTAGACAGGCAATTAGGCAGGCAATTAGGCAGGCAATTAGGCAGGCAGACAATTAGGCAAGCAATTATGCAGGCAATTAGGCAGGCAAATAGTGAGCCGACAATTAGGCATGCAATTATGCAGGCAATTAGGCAGGCAATTAGGCAGTTAATTAGGCCCCTAGTTAGGCAGGCTATTTAGCAGGTAATTAGGCAGGCAGGCAATTAGGCAGGCAAATAAGGCAAGCAATTAAGCAGGCAATTAAGGAGGCAAGTAGGAAGTTAATTAGGCAAGCAATTAGGCAGGCAAGCAATAAGGCAGGCAGGTAATTAGGCAGGCAATTAAGCAGTTAGTTAGGCAGGCAAGCAATTTGGCAGTTATTTAGGCAGGCAATAAGGCAAGCAATTAAGCAGGCAATTAAGGAGGCAATTAGGAATTTAATTAGGCAAGCAATTAGGCAGGCAAGCAATAAGGCAGGCAGGTAATTAGGAAGCAAATTAAGCAGTTAGTTAGGCAGGCAAGCAATTTGGCAGTTATTTAGGCAGGCAATAAGGCAAGCAAATAAGCAGGCTATTAAGGATGCAATTATGCAGTAAATTGGGCAAGCATGCAATTTGGCAGGTAATTATGCAGGCAATTTGGCAGGCAATTAGGCAGGCAATTAGGCAGGTAATTAGGCAGGCAATTATGCAGGTAATTAGGCAGGCAATTAGGCGGTAATAAGGCAAGCAATTATTCAGTCAATTAGGCAGGCAATTAGAGAGGAAGGCAGGCAATTATGTAGGCAATTAGGCAGGCAATTAGGCAGGCAATAAGGCAGGCAATTAGGCAGGCAATAAGGCAGGCAATTAGGCAGTTAATTAGGTAGGCAATTAGGCAGTTAATAAGGCAGGCAATTATGAAGTCAATTAGGCAGGCATTTAGGTAGGAAGGGAGGAAATAAGGTAGGCAATTAGGTAGGCTATTAGGAAGATAATTAGGCAGGCAATTAGGCAGTTAATTAGACAGGCAATTAGTCAGGCAATTAGGCAGGTTATTCGGCAGACAATTAGGCAAGCAATTAGGCAGTTAATTAGGCAGGCGATAAGGCAGTAATTAGGACCCTAATACAGGCTATTAAGCAGGTAATTAGGCAGGTAATTAAGCAGGCAATAAGGCAGGCAAATAGGCAGGCAATTAGACAGACAATTAGGCAGGCAATTAGGCAGGTAATAAGGCAGGCAATTAGGGCAGGCAAATAGTTATCAGACAATAAGGCAGGCAATTAGGCAGTTAATTAGGCACGCAATTAGGCAGGCAATGAAGCAGGCAATTAGGCAGTTAATTAGGCAGGCAATTAGGCAATTAATTAGGCAGGCAAATAAGCAGGGAATTAAGCAGTTAATTAGGCATGCAATAAGACAGATGATTAGGCAGGCAATTAGGCAGGCAATTAGGCAGGCAATTAAGAATTTAATTAGGCAGATAATAAGGCAGGCAATTAGGCAGGCAATTAGGCAGGCAGACTATTTGGCAAGCAATTATGCAGGCAATTAGGCAGGCAAATAGTGAGCAGACTATTAGGCATGCAATTAGGCATGCAATTAGGCAGTTAATTAGGCAGGCAATTAATCAGATAATTAGGCAGGTATTTAGGCAAGCAATTAAGCAGGCAATTAAGGAGGCAATTATGCAGTTAATTAGGCAAGCAATTAGGCAGGCAGGCAATAAGGCAGGCATGCAATTAAGCAGTTAATTGGGCAAGCATGCAATTTGGCAGGTAATTAGGCAGGCAATTAGGCAGGCAATTAGGCAGGCGATTAGGCAGGCGATTAGGCAGATAATAAGGCAAGCAATTATGAAGTCAATTAGAGAGGCAATTAGGCAGGAAGGCAGGCAATTAGGTAGGCAATTAGGTAAACAATTAGGCAGGCAATTAGGCAGTTAATTAGGCAGGCAATTAGGCAGTTAATTATGCAGGCAATTAGGCAGGCAAGCAATTAGGCAGGCAATTAGGCAGTTGTTTAGACAGGCAATTAGGCAGTTAATTAGGCAGGCAAGTAGGCAGGTAATTAGGCACACAATTAGTTAGTTAATTAGGCAAGCAATTAGGCAGTAAATTAGGCAGACATTTAAGCAGTTATTAGGCAGGCAATTAGGCAGGCAATTAAGCAGGCAATTAGGCAGGAAATTAGGCAGGAAATTAGGCAGGCACGCAATTAGGCTGGCAGGCAATTAGGCAGGAAGGCAATTAGGCAGACAGGTAATTAGGTAGGCAATTAAGCAGTTAATTAGGCAGGAAAGCAATTTGGCAGGTAATTAGGCAGGCAATAAGGCAAGCAATTAAGCAGGCTATTAGGCAGGCAATTAGGCAGGCAATTAGGCAGGTAATTAAAGGCAATTAGACAGGCAATTAGGCAGGCAATTAGGCAGGCAATTAGGCAGGCAATTAGGCAGGCAATTAGGCAGGCTTTTAGGCAGGCATTTAGACAAACAAATAGGCAGGCATACAATAAGCAGGCAAATAGGCAGGCAATTAGGTAGGCAATTAGGCAGTTAGATAGGCGGGCAATTAGGCAAGCAATTAGGAAGTAAATTAGGCAGGTAATTAGGCAGGCATGCAATTAGGCAGGCATGCAATTAGGCAGGCAGGCAATTAGGCAGGGAGGCAATTAGGCAAGCAATTATGCAGGCAATTAGGCAGGCAAATAGTGAGCCGACAATTAGGCATGCAATTATGCAGGCAATTAGGCAGTTAATTAGACAGTTAATTAGGCAGGCAATTAAGCAGGGAATTAAGCAGTTAATTAGGCATCCAATAAGACCGATGATAAGGCAGGCAATTAGGCAGGCAATAAGGCAGTTAATTAGGCAAGCAATTACGCAGCTAATTAGGCAGGCAATTAGGCAGGCAATTAAGCAGGCAATTAGGCAAGCAATTAGGCAGTAATTAAGACCCTAATACAGGTTATTAAGAAGGTAAATAGGCTGGTATTTAAGCAGGCAATAATTAGGCAAATAGGCAGGCAATTAGACAGACAATTAGGCATTTAATAAGGCAGATATTTAGGCAGGAAATTAGGCAGGCAATTAGGCAGGCAGACAATTAAGCAGGCAATTAGGCAGGCAATTTGGCAGGTTATAAAGCAGTCAATTAGGACAGGCAAATAGTGAGCAGACAATATGGCAGGCAATTAGGCAGTTAATTAGGCACGCAATTAGGCAGGCAATGAGGCACGCAAATAGGCAGGCAATGAGGCAGGCAATTAGGCAGTTAGTTAGGCATGCAATAAGACAGATGATTAGGCAGGCATTTAGGCAGGCAATAAGGCAGTTAATTAGGCAAGCAATTATGCAGCTAATTAAGCAGGCAATTAGGCAGGCAATTAGGCAGGTAATTAAGCAGGCAATAAGGCAGACAAATAGGCAGGCAATTATACAGCCAATTAGGCATTTAATTAGGCAGATAATTAGGCAGGCAATTAGGCAGGCAATAAGGCAGGCAATTAGGCAGGCAATTAGGCAGGCAGACAATTAGGCAAGCAATTATGCAGGCAATTAGGCAGGCAAATAGTGAGCCGACAATTAGGCATGCAATTATGCAGGCAATTAGGCAGTTAATTAGACAGTTAATTAGGCAGGCAATTAAGCAGGGAATTAAGCAGTTAATTAGGCATCCAATAAGACCGATGATAAGGCAGGCAATTAGGCAGGCAATAAGGCAGTTAATTAGGCAAGCAATTACGCAGCTAATTAGGCAGGCAATTAGGCAGGCAATTAAGCAGGCAATTAGGCAAGCAATTAGGTAGGAATTTATTTACGCAGGCAGGCAATTAGGAAGGCTATAAGACAGTTAATTAGGTAGTTTATTAGGCCTTGCAAATAGGCAGATAATTAAACAGGCAATTAGGCAGGCAATTAAGCAGGCAATTAGGCAGGTAGGCAATTAGGCAGGCAATTAAGCAGGCAATTAGGCAGGTAGGCAATTAGGCAGGCAATTAGTCAGGCAATTAAGCAGGCGATTAGGCAGGTTGGCAATTAGGCAGGCACTTAGGTAGGCAATTAAGCAGGCAATTGGCAGGCAATAAGGCTATTTATTAGGCAGGCAATTAGGTAGGCAATTAAGCAGGCAGTTAGGCAGGCAATAAGGCAATATATTAAGCAGTTAATTAGGCAGGCAGGTAATTTGGCAGGTAATAAGGCAGGCAATTAGGCAGGCTATAAGGCAGGCAGTTAGGCAGTTAATTAGGCAGTTAATTAAGCAGGCAATTAAGCAGGAAATTAAGCAGTTAATTAGGCATCCAATAAGACCGATGATAAGGCAGGCAATTAGGCAGGCAATAAGGCAGTTAATTAGGCAAGCAATTACGCAGCTAATTAGGCAGGCAATTAGGCAGTTAATTAGGCAGGCAATAAGGCAGGCAATTAGGCAGTTAATTAAGCAGGCAATTAGGCAGTTAATAAGGCAGGCAATTATGAAGTCAATTAGGAAGACAATTAGGCAGGCAATTAGGAAGGCAATTAGGCAGTAAGTAGGCAGGCAATAAGGCAGGCAATTAGGCAGTTAATTAGCAGGCAATTAGGCAGGCAATTAGGCAGGTAATTAGGCAGGCAATTAGGCAGATAATTGGGCAGGCAATTAGGCAGGCTTTTAGGCAGGCATTTATACAAACAAATAGGCAGGCATACAATTAGGCAGGCAAATAGGCAGGCAATTAGGTAGGCAATTAGGCAGTAAGATAGGCGGGCAATTAGGCAAGCAATTAGGAAGTAAATTAGGCAGGTAATTAGGCAGGCATGCAATTAGGCAGGCAGGCAATTAGACAGGCAGGCAGTTAGGCAGGAAGGCAATAGGCAGGAAGGCAATTAGGCAGGAAGGCAATAAGGCAGGCAATTAGTCAGGCAATTAAGCAGGCAATTAGGCAGGCAATTAGGTAGGCAATTAAGCAGGCAATAAGGCAGACAAATAGGCAGGCAATTATACAGCCAATTAGGCATTTAATTAGGCAGATAATTAGGCAGGCAATTAGGCAGGCAATAAGGCAGGCAATTAGGCAGGCAATTAGGCAGGCAGACAATTAGGCAAGCAATTATGCAGGCAATTAGGCAGGCAAATAGTGAGCCGACAATTAGGCATGCAATTATGCAGGCAATTAGGCAGTTAATTAGACAGTTAATTAGGCAGGCAATTAAGCAGGGAATTAAGCAGTTAATTAGGCATCCAATAAGACCGATGATAAGGCAGGCAATTAGGCAGGCAATAAGGCAGTTAATTAGGCAAGCAATTACGCAGCTAATTAGGCAGGCAATTAGGCAGGCAATTAAGCAGGCAATTAGGCAAGCAATTAGGTAGGAATTTATTTACGCAGGCAGGCAATTAGGAAGGCTATAAGACAGTTAATTAGGTAGTTTATTAGGCCTTGCAAATAGGCAGATAATTAAACAGGCAATTAGGCAGGCAATTAAGCAGGCAATTAGGCAGGTAGGCAATTAGGCAGGCAATTAAGCAGGCAATTAGGCAGGTAGGCAATTAGGCAGGCAATTAGTCAGGCAATTAAGCAGGCGATTAGGCAGGTTGGCAATTAGGCAGGCACTTAGGTAGGCAATTAAGCAGGCAATTGGCAGGCAATAAGGCTATTTATTAGGCAGGCAATTAGGTAGGCAATTAAGCAGGCAGTTAGGCAGGCAATAAGGCAATATATTAAGCAGTTAATTAGGCAGGCAGGTAATTTGGTAGGTAATAAGGCAGGCAATTAGGCAGGCTATAAGGCAGGCAGTTAGGCAGTTAATTAGGCAGTTAATTAAGCAGGCAATTAAGCAGGAAATTAAGCAGTTAATTAGGCATCCAATAAGACCGATGATAAGGCAGGCAATTAGGCAGGCAATAAGGCAGTTAATTAGGCAAGCAATTACGCAGCTAATTAGGCAGACAATTAGGCAGTTAATTAGGCAGGCAATAAGGCAGGCAATTAGGCAGTTAATTAAGCAGGCAATTAGGCAGTTAATAAGGCAGGCAATTATGAAGTCAATTAGGAAGACAATTAGGCAGGCAATTAGGAAGGCAATTAGGCAGTAAGTAGGCAGGCAACAAGGCAGGCAATTAGGCAGTTAATTAGGCAAGCAATTAAGCAGGCAATTAGGCACGCAATAAGGCTGGCAATTAAGCAGGCAATGAGGCAGTTAATTAGGCAAGCAATTAAGCAGGCAAACAATAAGGCAGGCAGGTAATTAGGCAGGCAATTAAGCAGTTAATTAGGCAGGCAATAAGTCAAGCAATTAAGCAGGCAATTAAGGAGGCAATTAGGCAGTTAATTAGCTAGGCAACTTTTAGCAGGCAGGCAACTTTTAGCAGGCAGGCAATTAGGCATGCAATTAAGCAGTTAATTGGGCAAACAGGCAATTTGGCAGGTAATTAGGCAAGCAATTAAGCAGGCAATTAGGCAGGCAATTAGGCAGGCAATTAGGCAGGCAATTAAGCAGGCAATTAGGCAGTTAATTAGGCAGGCTATTAGGCTGGCTATTAAGCAGGCAATTAGGCAGTTAATAAGGCAGGCAATTAGGTCGTAAATTAGGCAGGAAATAGGCAGGCAGGCAATTAGGCTGGTAGGCAATTAGGCAGGCAGGCAATAAGGCAGGCAGGTAATTAGGTAGGCAATTAAGCAGTAAATTTAGGAAGGCAAGCAATTTGGCAGGTAATTAGGCAGGCAATAAGGCAAGCAATTATGCAGGCAATTAGGCAGTTAATTAGGCAGGCAAAAAGGCAGGCAATTTGGCAGTTAATTAGGCAAGCAATTAGACAGGCAGGCAATTAGGCAGGCAGGCAATTAGGCATGCAATTAAGCAGTTAATTGGGCAAGCAGGCAATTTGGCAGGTAATTAGGCAGGCAATTAGGCAGGCATTTAGGCAGTTAATTAGCAGGCAATTTGGCAGGCAATTAGACAGGCAATTAGGCAGGCAGTTAGGCAGATAATTAGGCAGGCTTTTAGGCAGGCATTTAGACAAACCAATAGGCAGGCATACAATTAGGCAGGAAAATAGGCAGGCAATTAGGTAGGCAATTAGGCAGTTAGATAGGCGGGCAATTAGGCAAGCAATTAGGAAGTGAATTATGCAGGTAATTAGGCAGGCATACAATTAGGCAGGCAATTAGGCAGGCAGGTAATTAGGCAGGAAGGCAATTAGGCAGGCAATTAAGCTGAAAATTAGACAGGTTGGCAATAAGGCAGGCAATTAGGTAGGCAATTAAGCAGGCAATTAGGTAGGCAATTAAACAGGTAATTAGGCAGGCAATTAGGCTATTAATTAGACAGGCAATTAGGCAGTTAATAAGGCAGGTAATTAGGCAGGCAAAAAGGCAGGCTATTAGGCAGTTAATTAAGAAGCAAATAGATAGTTAATAAGGCAGGCAATTATGAAGTCAATTAAGCAGGCAATTATGCAGGAAGGCAGGCAATTAGGTAGGCAATTAGGAAGGCAATTAAGCAGGCAAGCAATTAGGCAAGCAGTAAGGCAGTTAATTAGGCAGTTAATTAGGCAGGCAATTAGTTAGTTAATTAGGCAGGCAATTAGGCAGGCAATTAGGCAGGCAATTAGGCAGGCAATTAGGCAGTCAATTAGGCAGTTAATAGGGCAAGCAATTAAGCAGGCAATTAGGCAGGCAATTAGGCAGGCAATTAAGCAGGCAATTAGGCAGTTAATTAGGCAAGCAATTTAGCAGGCAAGCAATAAGGCAGGCAGGTAATTAGGCAGGCAATTAAGCAGTTAATTAGGCAGGCAATTAATCAGATAATTAGGCAGGCATTTAGGCAAGCAATTAAGCAGGCAATTAAGGAGGCAATTATGCAGGCAGGCAATTAGGCAGGCAGGCAAATAGGCATGGAATTAAGCAGTTAATTGGGCAAACAGTCAATTTTTCAGGTAATTAGGCAGGTAATTAGGCAGGGAAAATATGCAAGCATTTAGGCTGGCAATAAGGCAGTTAATAAGGTAGCAATTATGAAGTCAATTAGGCAGGCAATTAGGCAGGAAGGCAGGCAATTAGGTATGCAATTAAACAGGCAATTAGGCAGGCAATAAGGCAGGCAATTAGGCAGGCAATAAGGCAGGCAATTAGTCAGGAAGTTAGGCAGGTTATTCGGCAGACAATTAGGCAAGCAAATAGGCAGTTAATTAGGCAGGCAATTAGGCAGTAATTAGGACCCTAATACAGGCTATTAAGCAGGTAATTAGGCAGGTAATTAAGCAGGCAATAAGGCAGGCAAATAGGCAGGCAATTAGACAGATAATTAGGCAGGCAATTAGGCAGGTAATAAGGCAGGCAATTAGGGCAGGCAAATAGTGAGCAGACAATATGGCCGGCAAATAGGCAGTTAATTAGGCACGCAATAAGGCAGGCAATGAGGCAGGCAATTAGGCATTTAATTAGGCAGGCAATTAGGCAATTAATTAGGCAGGCAAATAAGCAGGGAATTAAGCAGTTAATTAGGCATGCAATAAGACAGATGATTAGGCAGGCAATTAGGCAGGCAATTAAGAATTTAATTAGGCAGATAATAAGGCAGGCAATTAGGCAGGCAATTAGGCAGGCAGACAATTTAACAAGCAATTATGCAGGCAATTAGGCAGGCAAATAGTGAGCAGACTATTAGGCATGCAATTAGGCATGCAATTAGGCAGTTAATTAGGCAGGCAATTAATCAGATAATTAGGCAGGCATTTAGGCAAGCAATTAAGCAGGCAATTAAGGAGGCAATTATGCAGTTAATTAGGCAAGCAATTAGGCAGGCAGGCAATTAGGCAGGCAAGCAATTAGGCATGCAATTAAGCAGTTAATTGGGCAAGCATGCAATTTGGCAGGTAATTAGGCAGGCAATTAGGCAGGCAATTAGGCAGGCAATTAGGCAGGCGATTAGGCAGGCGATTAGGCAGTTAATAAGGCAGGCAATTATGAAGTCAATTAGAGAGGCAATTAGGCAGGAAGGCAGGCAATTAGGTAGACAATTAGGTAAACAATTAGGCAGGCAATTAGGCAGTTAATTAGGCAGGCTATTTGGCAGGTAATTATGCAGGCAATTAGGCAGGCAAGCAATTAGGCAGGCAATTAGGCAGTTGTTTAGACAGGCAAGTAGGCAGGTAATTAGGCACACAATTAGTTAGTTAATTTGGCAAGCAATTAGGCAGACAATTAGGCAGTAAATTAGGCAGACATTTAAGCAGTTATTAGGCAGGCAATTAGGCAGGCAATTAGGAAGTAAATTAGGCAGGTAATTAGGCAGGCATGCAATTAGGCAGGCAGGCAATTAGACAGGCAGGCAGTTAGGCAGGAAGGCAATAGGCAGGAAGGCAATTAGGCAGGAAGGCAATAAGGCAGGCAATTAGTCAGGCAATTAAGCAGGCAATTAGGCAGGTTGGCAATTAGGCAGGCAATTATGTAGGCAATTAAGCAGGCAATTAGGCAGGCAATTAGGCAGGCAATTAGGCTATTAATTAGACAGGCAATTTGGCAGGCAATTAGGCAGTTAATAAGGCAGGCAATTAGGCAGGCAAAAAGGCAGGCAATTAGGCAGTTAATTAAGCAGGCAATTAGACAGTTAATAAGGCAGGCAATTATGAAGTCAATTAGGCAGGCAATTATGCAGGCTGGCAGGCAATTAGGTAGGCAATTAGGAAGGCAATTAGGCAGGCAAGCAATTAGGCAAGCAGTAAGGCAGTTAATTAGGCAGTTAATTGAGCAGGCAATTAGGCACTTAATTAGGCAGGCAATTAGGCAGGCAGTTAGGCAGTTAATAAGGCAAGCAATTAAGCAGGGAAGTAAGCAGTTAATTAGGCATGCAATAAGACAAATGATTAGGCAGGCAATTAGGCAGGCAATAAGGCAGTTAATTGGGCAAGCAATAATGCAGCTGATTAGGCAGGATATTAGGAAGGCAATTAGGCAGGTAGTTAAGCAGGCAATAAGGCAGGCAAATAAGCATGCATTTAGACAGCCAATTAGGCAGGAAATAAGGCATTTAATTAGGCAGATAATTAGGTAGGCAATGAGGAAGGCAATGTGGCAGGCAATTGGCAGGTAGGTAATTAGTCAGGCAATTAGGCAGGCAATTAAGCAGGCAAATAGGTAGTTAATAAGGCAAGCAATTAGGCAGGCAAGCAATAAGGCAGGCAGGTAATTAGGAAGCAAATTAAGCAGTTAGTTAGGCAGGGAAGCAATTTGGCAGTTATTTAGGCAGGCAATAAGGCAAGCAAGTAAGCAGGCTATTAAGGATGCAATTATGCAGTAAATTGGGCAAGCATGCAATTTGGCAGGTAATTATGCAGGCAATTTGGCTGGCAATTAGGCAGGCAATTAGGCAGGTAATTAGGCAGGCAATTAGGCAGTTAATTAGGCAGGCAATTAGGCAGGCAATTAGGCAATTAATTAGGCAGGCAAGTAGACAGGTTATTAGGTATGCAATAAGGTAGTTAATAAGGCAAGCAATTAGGCAGACAATTAGGCAGTTAATTAAGCAGGAAATTAGGCAGTTAATGAGGCAGGCAATTATGAAGTCAATTAGGCAGGCAATTAGGCAGTAAGTCAGGCAATTAGGTAGGCCATTAGGAACGCAATTAGGCAGGCAAGCAATTAGGCAAGCAGTAAGGCAGTTAATTAGGCAGGCAATTAGCCAGTTAATTAGGCAAGCAATTAAGCAGTCAATTAGGCAGGCAATTAGGCAGGCAATTAAGCAGGAAATTAGGCAGTTAATTAGGCAAGCAATAAGGCAGGCAGTTAAATAGGCAGGCAATTAAGCAGTTAATTAGGCAGGCAAGCAATTTGGCAGGTAATTAGGCAGGCAATAAGGCAAGCAATTAAGCAGGGAATTAAGGAGGCAATTAGGCAGTTAATTAGGCAAGCAATTAGGCATGCAATTAAGCAGTAAATTGGGCAAGCATGCAATTTAAAAGGGTAATTAGGCAGGCAATTAGGCAGGCGATTAGGCAGTTAATTAGGCAAGCAATTATGAAGTCAATTAGGCAGGCAATTAGGCAGGAAGGCAGGCAATTAGGTAGGCAATTAGGTAAACAATTAGGCAGGCAATTAGGCAGGTAATTAGGCAGGCAATTAGACAGTTAATTATGCAGGCAATTAGGCAGGCAAGCAATTAGGCAGGCAATTAGGCAGTTGTTTAGGCAGGCAATTAGGCAGTTGTTTAGGCAGGCAATTAGGCAGTTAATTAGGCCCCTAGTTAGGCAGGCTATTTAGCAGGTAATTAGGCAGGCAGGCAATTAGGCAGGCAAATAAGGCAAGCAATTAAGCAGGCAATTAAGGAGGCAAGTAGGAAGTTAATTAGGCAAGCAATTAGGCAGGCAAGCAATAAGGCAGGCAGGTAATTAGGCAGGCAATTAAGCAGTTAGTTAGGCAGGCAAGCAATTTGGCAGTTATTTAGGCAGGCAATAAGGCAAGCAATTAAGCAGGCAATTAAGGAGGCAATTAGGAATTTAATTAGGCAAGCAATTAGGCAGGCAAGCAATAAGGCAGGCAGGTAATTAGGAAGCAAATTAAGCAGTTAGTTAGGCAGGCAAGCAATTTGGCAGTTATTTAGGCAGGCAATAAGGCAAGCAAATAAGCAGGCTATTAAGGATGCAATTATGCAGTAAATTGGGCAAGCATGCAATTTGGCAGGTAATTATGCAGGCAATTTGGCAGGCAATTAGGCAGGCAATTAGGCAGGTAATTAGGCAGGCAATTAGGCAGGTAATTAGGCAGGCAATTAGGCGGTAATAAGGCAAGCAATTATTCAGTCAATTAGGCAGGCAATTAGAGAGGAAGGCAGGCAATTAGGTAGGCAATTAGGCAGGCAATTAGGCAGGCAATAAGGCAGGCAATTAGGCAGGCAATAAGGCAGGCAATTAGGCAGTTAATTAGGTAGGCAATTAGGCAGTTAATAAGGCAGGCAATTATGAAGTCAATTAGGCAGGCATTTAGGTAGGAAGGGAGGAAATAAGGTAGGCAATTAGGTAGGCTATTAGGAAGATAATTAAGCAGGCAATTAGGCAGTTAATTATACAGGCAATTAGTCAGGCAATTAGGCAGGTTATTCGGCAGACAATTAGGCAAGCAATTAGGCAGTTAATTAGGCAGGCGATTAGGCAGTAATTAGGACCCTAATACAGGCTATTAAGCAGGTAATTAGGCAGGTAATTAAGCAGGCAATAAGGCAGGCAAATAGGCAGGCAATTAGACAGACAATTAGGCAGGCAATTAGGCAGGTAATAAGGCAGGCAATTAGGGCAGGCAAATAGTTATCAGACAATAAGGCAGGCAATTAGGCAGTTAATTAGGCACGCAATTAGGCAGGCAATGAAGCAGGCAATTAGGCAGTTAATTAGGCACGCAATTAGGCAGACAATGAAGCAGGCAATTAGGCAGTTAATTAGGCAGGCAATAAGGCAATTAATTAGGCAGGCAAATAAGCAGGGAATTAAGCAGTTAATTAGGCATGCAATAAGACAGATGATTAGGCAGGCAATAAGGCAGGCAATTAGGCAGGCAATTAGGCAGGCAATTAGGCAGGTAATTAAAGGCAATTAGGCAGGCAATTAGGCAGGCAATTAGGCAGGTAATTAGGCAGGCAATTAGGCAGGCAATTAGGCAGGCTTTTAGGCAGGCACTTAGACAAACAAATAGGCAGGCATACAATAAGCAGGCAAATAGGCAGGCAATTAGGTAGGCAATTAGGCAGTTAGATAGGCGGGCAATTAGGCAAGCAATTAGGAAGTAAATTAGGCAGGTAATTAGGCAGGCATGCAATTAGGCAGGCATGCAATTAGGCAGGCTGGCAATTAGGCAGGGAGGCAATTAGGCAGGCAGGCAATTAGGCAGGAATGCAATTAGGCAGGAAGGCAATTAAGCAGGCAATTAGTCAGGCAATTACGCAGGCAAATAGGCATGTTGGCAATTAGGCAGGCAATTAGGTAGGCAATTAAGCAGGCAATTAGGCAGGCTATTAGGCAGGCAATTAGGCAGTTAATAAGGCAGGCAATTAGGCAGGCAAAAAGGCAGGCAATTAGGCAGTTAATTAAGCAGGCAATTAGACAGTTAATAAGGCAGGCAATTATGAAGTCAATTATGCAGGAAGGCAGGCAATTAGGTAGGCAATTAGGAAGGCAATTAGGCAGGCAAGCAATTATGCAAGCAGTAAGGCAGTTAATTAGGCAGTTAATTGAGCAGGCAATTAGGCAGTTAATTAGGCAGGCAATTAGGCAGGCAATTAGGCAGTTAATAATACAAGCAATTAAGCAGGCAATTAGGCAGGCAATTAGGCAGGCAATTAGGCAGGCAATTAAGCAGGCTATTAGGCAGTTAATTAGGCAAGCAATTAAGCAGGCAAGCAATAAGGCAGGCAGGTAATTAGGCAGGCAATTAAGCAGTTATTAGGCAGGCAAGCAATTTGGCAGGTAATTAGGCAGGCAATAAGGCAAGCAATTAAGCAGGCAATTAAGGAGGCAATTAGGCAGTTATTTAGGCAAGCAATTAGGCAGGCAGGCAATTAGGCAGGCAGGCAATTAGGCATGGAATTAAGCAGTTAATTGGGCAAGCAGGCAATTTTGCAGGTAATTAGGCAGGTAATTAGGCAGGCAATAAGGCAAGCAATTAGGCAGGCAATTAGGCAGTTAATAAAGCAGCAATTATGAAGTCAATTAGGCAGGCAATTAGGCAGGAAAACAGGCAATTAGGTATGCAATTAGGCAGGCAATAAGGCAGGCATATGGCATTCAATAAGGCAGGCAATTAGGCAGTTAATTAGGTAGGCAATTAGGCAGTTAATAAGGCGGGCAATTATGAAGTCAAGTAGGGAGGCAATTAGGTAGGAAGGGAGGAAATAAGGTAGGCAAATAGGTAGGCAATTAGGAAGATAATTAGGCAGGCAATTAGGCAGTTAATTAGACAGGCAATTAGTCAGGCAATTAGGCAGGTAATTCGTCTGTCAATTAGGCAAGAAAATAGGCAGTTAATTAGGTAGGCAATTAGGCAGTAATTAAGACCCTAATACAGGTTATTAAGAAGGTAAATAGGCTGGTATTTAAGCAGGCAATAATTAGGCAAATAGGCAGGCAATTAGACAGACAATTAGGCATTTAATAAGGCAGATATTTAGGCAGGAAATTAGGCAGGCAATTAGGCAGGCAGACAATTAAGCAGGCAATTAGGCAGGCAATTTGGCAGGTTATAAAGCAGTCAATTAGGACAGGCAAATAGTGAGCAGACAATATGGCAGGCAATTAGGCAGTTAATTAGGCACGCAATTAGGCAGGCAATGAGGCACGCAATTAGGCAGGCAATGAGGCAGGCAATTAGGCAGTTAGTTAGGCATGCAATAAGACAGATGATTAGGCAGGCATTTAGGCAGGCAATAAGGCAGTTAATTAGGCAAGCAATTATGCAGCTAATTAAGCAGGCAATTAGGCAGGCAATTAGGCAGGTAATTAAGCAGGCAATAAGGCAGACAAATAGGCAGGCAATTAGGCAGGCAATTAGGCAGGCAGACAATTAGGCAAGCAATTATGCAGGCAATTAGGCAGGCAAATAGTGAGCCGACAATTAGGCATGCAATTATGCAGGCAATTAGGCAGTTAATTAGACAGTTAATTAGGCAGGCAATTAAGCAGGGAATTAAGCAGTTAATTAGGCATCCAATAAGACCGATGATAAGGCAGGCAATTAGGCAGGCAATAAGGCAGTTAATTAGGCAAGCAATTACGCAGCTAATTAGGCAGGCAATTAGGCAGGCAATTAAGCAGGCAATTAGGCAAGCAATTAGGTAGGAATTTATTTACGCAGGCAGGCAATTAGGAAGGCTATAAGACAGTTAATTAGGTAGTTTATTAGGCCTTGCAAATAGGCAGATAATTAAACAGGCAATTAGGCAGGCAATTAAGCAGGCAATTGGCAGGCAATAAGGCTATTTATTAGGCAGGCAATTAGGTAGGCAATTAAGCAGGCAGTTAGGCAGGCAATAAGGCAATATATTAAGCAGTTAATTAGGCAGGCAGGTAATTTGGCAGGTAATAAGGCAGGCAATTAGGCAGGCTATAAGGCAGGCAATTAGGCAGGCTATAAGGCAGGCAATTAGGCAGTTAATTAGGCAGTTAATTAAGCAGGCAATTAAGCAGGAAATTAAGCAGTTAATTAGGCATCCAATAAGACCGATGATAAGGCAGGCAATTAGGCAGGCAATAAGGCAGTTAATTAGGCAAGCAATTACGCAGCTAATTAGGCAGGCAATTAGGCAGTTAATTAGGCAGGCAATAAGGCAGGCAATTAGGCAGTTAATTAAACAGGCAATTAGGCAGTTAATAAGGCAGGCAATTATGAAGTTAATTAGGCATTTAATTAGGCATTTAATTAGGCAGGCAATTAGGCAATTAATTAGGCAGGCAAATAAGCAGGGAATTAAGCAGTTAATTAGGCATGCAATAAGACAGATGATTTGGCATGCAATTAGGCAGTTAATTAGGCAGGCAATTAAGCAGTTAATTAGGCAGGCAATAAGTCAAGCAATTAAGCAGGCAATTAAGGAGGCAATTAGGCAGTTAATTAGGCAGGCAACTTTTAGCAGGCAGGCAACTTTTAGCAGGCAGGCAATTAGGCATGAAATTAAGCAGTTAATTGGGCAAACAGGCAATTTGGCAGGTAATTAGGCAAGCAATTAAGCAGGCAATTAGGCAGGCAATTAGGCAGGCAATTAGGCAGGCAATTAAGCAGGCAATTAGGCAGTTAATTAGAACGGCTATTAGGCTGGCTATTAGGCAGGAAGGCAGGCAATTATATAGGCAATTAGGTAGGCAATTAAACAGCAAGCAATTAGGCAGGAAGTAAGGCAGTTAATTAGGCAGGCAATTAGGCAGATAATAAGGCAAGCAATTAGGCAGACAATTAGGCAGCAATTAGTCAGGCAATAAGGCAGGCATTTAGGCAGGCAATTAAGCAGGCAATTAGGCAGGCAATTAGGCAGTAAATTAGGCAGATAATTAGGCAGGCATGCAATTAGGCAGGCATGCAATTAGGCATGCAGACAATTAGACAGGCAATTAGGCAGTAAATTAGGCAGGCATGCAATTAGGCATGCAGGCAATTAGGCAGGCAATTCTGCAGGCAAGCAATTAGGGAGGTAGGCAATTAGTCAGGCAATTAAGCAGGCAATTAGGCAGGTTGGCAATTAGGCATGCAATTAAGCAGTTAATTGGGCAAACAGGCAATTTGGCAGGTAATTAGGCAAGCAATTAAGCAGGCAATTAGGCAGGCAATTAGGCACGCAATTAGGTATTTAATTAGGCAAGCAATTAGGCAGAGAATTAGGCAGTCAATTAGGCAGGCTTTTAAGCAGGCAATTAGGCAGTTAATAAGGCAGGCAATTAGGTCGTAAATTAGGCAGGAAATCAGCAGGCAGGCAATTAGGCTGGTAGGCAATTAGGCAGGCAGGCAATAAGGCAGGCAGGTAATTAGGTAGGCAATTAAGCAGTAAATTTAGGAAGGCAAGCAATTTGGCAGGTAATTAGGCAGGCAATAAGGCAAGCAATTATGCAGGCAATTAGGCAGTTAACTAGGCAGGCAATTAGGCAGGCAAAAAGGCAGGCAATTTGGCAGTTAATTAGGCAAGCAATTAGACAGGCAGGCAATTAGGCAGGCAGGCAATTAGGCATGCAATTATGCAGTTAATTGGGCAAGCAGGCAATTTGGCAGGTAATTAGGCAGGCAATTAGGCAGGCAATTAGGCAGTTAATTAGCAGGCAATTTGGCAGGCAATTAGACAGGCAATTAGGCAGGCAATTAGGCAGATAATTAGGCAGGCTTTTAGGCAGGCATTTAGACAAACCAATAGGCAGGCATACAATTAGGCAGGAAAATAGGCAGGCAATTAGGTAGGCAATTAGGCAGTTAGATAGGCGGGCAATTAGGCATGCAATTAGGAAGTAAATTATGCAGGTAATTAGGCAGGCATACAATTAGGCAGGCAATTAGGCAGGCAGGTAATTAGGCAGGAAGGCAATTAGGCAGGAAGGCAATTAGGCAGGCAATTAAGCTGAAAATTAGACAGGTTGGCAATAAGGCAGGCAATTAGGTAGGCAATTAAGCAGGCAATTAGGTAGGCAATTAAACAGGTAATTAGGCAGGCAATTGGGCTATTAATTAGACAGGCAATTAGGCAGTTAATAAGGCAGGTAATTAGGCAGGCAAAAAGGCAGGCTATTAGGCAGTTAATTAAGAAGCAAATAGACAGTTAATAAGGCAGGCAATTATGAAGTCAATTAAGCAGGCAATTATGCAGGAAGGCAGGCAATTAGGTAGGCAATTAGGAAGGCAATTAGGCAGGCAAGCAATTAGGCAAGCAGTAAGGCAGTTAATTAGGCAGTTAATTAGGCATGCAATTAGTTAGTTAATTAGGCAGGCAATTAGGCAGGCAATTAGGCAGGCAATTAGGCAGGCAATTAGGCAGGCAATTAGGCAGTTAATAGGGCAAGCAATTAAGCAGGCAATTAGGCAGGCAATTAGGCAGGCAATTAAGCAGGCAATTAGGCAGTTAATTAGGCAAGCAATTTAGCAGGCAAGCAATATGGCAGGCAGGTAATTAGGCAGGCAATTAAGCAGTTAATTAGGCAGGCAATTAATCAGATAATTAGGCAGGCATTTAGGCAAGCAATTAAGCAGGCAATTAAGAAGGCAATTATGCAGCCAGGCAATTAGGCAGGCAGGCAATTAGGCAGGCAGGCAAATAGGCATGGAATTAAGCAGTTAATTGGGCAAACAGTCAATTTTTCAGGTAATTAGGCAGGGAATTAGGCAGGGAAAATATGCAAGCATTTAGGCTGGCAATAAGGCAGTTAATAAGGTAGCAATTATGAAGTCAATTAGGCAGGCAATTAGGCAGGAAGGCAGGCAATTAGGTATGCAATTAAACAGGCAATTAGGCAGGCAATAAGGCAGGCAATTAGGCAGGCAATAAGGCAGGCAATTAGTCAGGAAGTTAGGCAGGTTATTCGGCAGACAATTAGGCAAGCAATTAGGCAGTTTATTAGGCAGGCAATTAGGCAGTAATTAGGACCCTAATACAGGCTATTAAGCAGGTAATTAGGCAGGTAATTAAGCAGGCAATAAGGCAGGCAAATAGGCAGGCAATTAGACAGATAATTAGGCAGGCAATTAGGCAGGTAATAAGGCAGGCAATTAGGGCAGGCAAATAGTGAGCAGACAATATGGCCGGCAAATAGGCAGTTAATTAGGCACGCAATTAGGCAGGCAATGAGGCAGGCAATTAGGCATTTAATTAGGCAGGCAATTAGGCAATTAATTAGGCAGGCAAATAAGCAGGGAATTAAGCAGTTAATTAGGCATGCAATAAGACAGATGATTAGGCAGGCAATTAGGCAGGCAATTAAGAATTAGATTAGGCAGATAATAAGGCAGGCAATTAGGCAGGCAATTAGGCAGGCAGACAATTTAACAAGCAATTATGCAGGCAATTAGGCAGGCAAATAGTGAGCAGACTATTAGGCATGCAATTAGGCATGCAATTAGGCAGTTAATTAGGCAGGCAATTAATCAGATAATTAGGCAGGCATTTAGGCAAGCAATTAAGCAGGCAATTAAGGAGGCAATTATGCAGTTAATTAGGCAAGCAATTAGGCAGGCAGGCAATTAGGCAGGCAAGCAATTAGGCATGCAATTAAGCAGTTAATTGGGCAAGCATGCAATTTGGCAGGTAATTAGGCAGGCAATTAGGCAGGCAATTAGGCAGGCAATTAGGCAGGCGATTAGGCAGGCGATTAGGCAGTTAATAAGGCAGGCAATTATGAAGTCAATTAGAGAGGCAATTAGGCAGGAAGGCAGGCAATTAGGTAGACAATTAGGTAAACAATTAGGCAGGCAATTAGGCAGTTAATTAGGCAGGCTATTTGGCAGGTAATTATGCAGGCAATTAGGCAGGCAAGCAATTAGGCAGGCAATTAGGCAGTTGTTTAGACAGGCAAGTAGGCAGGTAATTAGGCACACAATTAGTTAGTTAATTTGGCAAGCAATTAGGCAGACAATTAGGCAGTAAATTAGGCAGACATTTAAGCAGTTATTAGGCAGGCAATTAGGCAGGCAATTAAGCAGGCAATTAGGCAGTAAATTAGGCAGGAAATTAGGCAGGCAGGCAATTAGGCTGGCAGGCAATTAGGCAGGAAGGCAATTAGGCAGACAGGTAATTAGGTAGGCAATTAAGCAGTTAATTAGGCAAGAAAGCAATTTGGCAGTTATTTAGGCAGGCAATAAGGCAAGCAATTAAGCAGGCAATTAAGGAGGCAATTAGGAATTTAATTAGGCAAGCAATTAGGCAGGCAAGGAATAAGGCAGGCAGGTAATTAGGAAGCAAATTAAGCAGTTAGTTAGGCAGGCAAGCAATTTGGCAGTTATTTAGGCAGGCAATAAGGCAAGCAAATAAGCAGGCTATTAAGGATGCAATTATGCAGTAAATTGGGCAAGCATGCAATTTGGCAGGTAATTATGCAGGCAATTTGGCAGGCAATTAGGCAGGCAATTAGGCAGGTAATTAGGCAGGCAATTAGGCAGGTAATTAGGCAGGCAATTAGGCGGTAATAAGGCAAGCAATTATTCAGTCAATTAGGCAGGCAATTAGAGAGAAAGGCAGGCAATTAGGTAGGCAATTAGGCAGGCAATTAGGCAGGCAATAAGGCAGGCAATTAGGCAGGCAATAAGGCAGGCAATTAGGCAGTTAATTAGGTAGGCAATTAGGCAGTTAATAAGGCAGGCAATTATGAAGTCAATTAGGCAGGCATTTAGGTAGGAAGGGAGGAAATAAGGTAGGCAATTAGGTAGGCTATTAGGAAGATAATTAGGCAGGCAATTAGGCAGTTAATTAGACAGGCAATTAGTCAGGCAATTAGGCAGGTTATTCGGCAGACAATTAGGCAAGCAATTAGGCAGTTAATTAGGCAGGCGATTAGGCAGTAATTAGGACCCTAATACAGGCTATTAAGCAGGTAATTAGGCAGGTAATTAAGCAGGCAATAAGGCAGGCAAATAGGCAGGCAATTAGACAGACAATTAGGCGTAATTAGGCAGGTAATAAGGCAGGCAATTAGGGCAGGCAAATAGTTATCAGACAATAAGGCAGGCAATTAGGCAGTTAATTAGGCACGCAATTAGGCAGGCAATGAAGCAGGCAATTAGGCAGTTAATTAGGCACGCAATTAGGCAGGCAATGAAGCAGGCAATTAGGCAGTTAATTAGGCAGGCAATTTGGCAATTAATTAGGCAGGCAAATAAGCAGGGAATTAAGCAGTTAATTAGGCATGCAATAAGACAGATGATTAGGCAGGCAATTAGGCAGGCAATTAGGCAGGCAATTAAGCATTTAATTAGGCAGATAATAAGGCAGGCAATTAGGCAGGCAATTAGGCAGGCAGACTATTTGGCAAGCAATTATGCAGGCAATTAGGCAGGCAAATAGTGAGCAGACTATTAGGCATGAAATTAGGCATGCAATTAGGCAGTTAATTAGGCAGGCAATTAATCAGATAATTAGGCAGGTATTTAGGCAAGCAATTAAGCAGGCAATTAAGGAGGCAATTATGCAGTTAATTAGGCAAGCAATTAGGCAGGCAGGCAATAAGGCAGGCATGCAATTAAGCAGTTAATTGGGCAAGCATGCAATTTGGCAGGTAATTAGGCAGGCAATTAGGCAGGCAATTAGGCAGGCGATTAGGCAGGCGATTAGGCAGTTAATAAGGCAAGCAATTATGAAGTCAATTAGAGAGGCAATTAGGCAGGAAGGCAGGCAATTAGGTAGGCAATTAGGTAAACAATTAGGCAGGCAATTAGGCAGTTAATTAGGCAGGCAATTAGGCAGTTAATTATGCAGGCAATTAGGCAGGCAAGCAATTAGGCAGGCAATTAGGCAGTTGTTTAGACAGGCAATTAGGCAGTTAATTAGGCAGGCAAGTAGGCAGGTAATTAGGCACACAATTAGTTAGTTAATTAGGCAAGCAATTAGGCAGTAAATTAGGCAGACATTTAAGCAGTTATTAGGCAGGCAATTAGGCAGGCAATTAAGCAGGCAATTAGGCAGTAAATTAGGCAGGAAATTAGGCAGGCAGGCAATTAGGCTGGCAGGCAATTAGGCAGGACGGAAATTAGGCAGACAGGTAATTAGGTAGGCAATTAAGCAGTTAATTAGGCAAGAAAGCAATTTGGCAGGTAATTAGGCAGGCAATAAGGCAAGAAATTAAGCAGGCAATTAGGCAGGCAATTAGGCAGGCAATTAGGCAGGTAATTAAAGGCAATTAGGCAGGCAATTAGGCAGGCAATTAGGCAGGTAATTAGGCAGGCAATTAGGCAGGCAATTAGGCAGGCTTTTAGGCAGGCATTTAGACAAACAAATAGGCAGGCATACAATAAGCAGGCAAATAGGCAGGCAATTAGGTAGGCAATTAGGCAGTTAGATAGGCGGGCAATTAGGCAAGCAATTAGGAAGTAAATTAGGCAGGTAATTAGGCAGGCATGCAATTAGGCAGGCATGCAATTAGGCAGGCAGGCAATTAGGCAGGGAGGCAATTAGGCAGGCAGGCAATTAGGCAGGAATGCAATTAGGCAGGAAGGCAATTAAGCAGGCAATTAGTCAGGCAATTACGCAGGCAATTAGGCATGTTGGCAATTAGGCAGGCAATTAGGTAGGCAATTAAGCAGGCAATTAGGCAGGCTATTAGGCAGGCAATTAGGCAGTTAATAAGGCAGGCAATTAGGCAGGCAAAAAGGCAGGCAATTAGGCAGTTAATTAAGCAGGCAATTAGACAGTTAATAAGGCAGGCAATTATGAAGTCAATTATGCAGGAAGGCAGGCAATTAGGTAGGCAATTAGGAAGGCAATTAGGCAGGCAAGCAATTATGCAAGCAGTAAGGCAGTTAATTAGGCAGTTAATTGAGCAGGCAATTAGGCAGGCAATTAGGCAGTTAATAAGACAAGCAATTAAGCAGGCAATTAGGCAGGCAATTAGGCAGGCAATTAGGCAGGCAATTAAGCAGGCTATTAGGCAGTTAATTAGGCAAGCAATTAAGCAGGCAAGCAATAAGGCAGGCAGGTAATTAGGCAGGCAATTAAACAGTTATTAGGCAGGCAAGCAATTTGGCAGGTAATTAGGCAGGCAATAAGGCAAGCAATTAAGCAGGCAAATAAGGAGGCAATTAGGCAGTTATTTAGGCAAGCAATTAGGCAGGCAGGCAATTAGGCAGGCAGGCAAATAGGCATGGAATTAAGCAGTTAATTGGGCAAGCAGGCAATTTTGCAGGTAATTAGGCAGGTAATTAGGCAGGCAATAAGGCAAGCAATTAGGCAGGCAATTAGGCAGTTAATAAAGCAGCAATTATGAAGTCAATTAGGCAGGCAATTAGGCAGGAAAACAGGCAATTAGGTATGCAATTAGGCAGGCAATAAGGCAGGAAATTAGGCAGGCAATAAGGCAGGCAATTAGGCAGTTAATTAGGTAGGCAATTAGGCAGTTAATAAGGCAGGCAATTATGAAGTCAAGTAGGGAGGCAATTAGGTAGGAAGGGAGGAAATAAGGTAGGCAATTAGGTAGGCAATTAGGAAGATAATTAGGCAGGCAATTAGGCAGTTAATTAGACAGGCAATTAGTCAGGCAATTAGGCAGGTAATTCGTCTGTCAATTAGGCAAGCAGATAGGCAGTTAATTAGGCAGGCAATTAGGCATTAATTAAGACCCTAATACAGGTTATTAAGAAGGTAAATAGGCTGGTATTTAAGCAGGCAATAATTAGGCAAATAGGCAGGCAATTAGACAGACAATTAGGCATTTAATAAGGCAGATATTTAGGCAGGAAATTAGGCAGGCAATTAGGCAGGCAGACAATTAAGCAGGCAATTAGGCAGGCAATTTGGCAGGTTATAAAGCAGT
This sequence comes from Bacillus rossius redtenbacheri, assembly GCF_032445375.1. Taxonomy (NCBI): domain Eukaryota; kingdom Metazoa; phylum Arthropoda; class Insecta; order Phasmatodea; family Bacillidae; genus Bacillus; species Bacillus rossius. Next base: position 41,974 of record NW_026962667.1, on the reverse strand, counting down.
CAATTAGGGCAGGCAAATAGTGAGCAGACAATATGGCAGGCAATTAGGCAGTTAATTAGGCACGCAATTAGGCAGGCAATGAGGCAGGCAATTAGGCAGTTAATTAGGCAGGCAATTAGGCAATTAATTAGGCAGGCAAATAAGCAGGGAATTAAGCAGTTAGTTAGGCATGCAATAAGACAGATGATTAGGCAGGCAATTAGGCAGGCAATAAGGCAGTTAATTAGGCAAGCAATTATGCAGCTAATTAAGCAGGCAATTAGGCAGGCAATTAGGCAGGTAATTAAGCAGGCAATAAGGCAGACAAATAGGCAGGCAATTATACAGCCAATTAGGCATTTAATTAGGCAGATAATTAGGCAGGCAATTAGGCAGGCAATAAGGCAGGCAATTAGGCAAGCAATTAGGAAGGCAGACAATTAGGCAAGCAATTATGCAGGCAATTAGGCAGGCAAATAGTGAGCCGACAATTAGGCATGCAATTATGCAGGCAATTAGGCAGTTAATTAGGCAGTTAATTAGGCAGGCAATTAAGCAGGGAATTAAGCAGTTAATTAAACAGGCAATTAGGCAGTTAATAAGGCAGGCAATTATGAAGTTAATTAGGCATTTAATTAGGCATTTAATTAGGCAGGCAATTAGGCAATTAATTAGGCAGGCAAATAAGCAGGGAATTAAGCAGTTAATTAGGCATGCAATAAGACAGATGATTTGGCATGCAATTAGGCAGTTAATTAGGCAGGCAATTAAGCAGTTAATTAGGCAGGCAATAAGTCAAGCAATTAAGCAGGCAATTAAGGAGGCAATTAGGCAGTTAATTAGGCAGGCAACTTTTAGCAGGCAGGCAACTTTTAGCAGGCAGGCAATTAGGCATGAAATTAAGCAGTTAATTGGGCAAACAGGCAATTTGGCAGGTAATTAGGCAAGCAATTAAGCAGGCAATTAGGCAGGCAATTAGGCAGGCAATTAGGCAGGCAATTAAGCAGGCAATTAGGCAGTTAATTAGAACGGCTATTAGGCTGGCTATTAGGCAGGAAGGCAGGCAATTATATAGGCAATTAGGTAGGCAATTAAACAGCAAGCAATTAGGCAGGAAGTAAGGCAGTTAATTAGGCAGGCAATTAGGCAGATAATAAGCCAAGCAATTAGGCAGACAATTAGGCAGCAATTAGTCAGGCAATAAGGCAGGCATTTAGGCAGGCAATTAAGCAGGCAATTAGGCAGGCAATTAGGCAGTAAATTAGGCAGATAATTAGGCAGGCATGCAATTAGGCAGGCATGCAATTAGGCATGCAGACAATTAGACAGGCAATTAGGCAGTAAATTAGGCAGGCATGCAATTAGGCATGCAGGCAATTAGGCAGGCAATTCTGCAGGCAAGCAATTAGGGAGGTAGGCAATTAGTCAGGCAATTAAGCAGGCAATTAGGCAGGTTGGCAATTAGGCATGCAATTAAGCAGTTAATTGGGCAAACAGGCAATTTGGCAGGTAATTAGGCAAGCAATTAAGCAGGCAATTAGGCAGGCAATTAGGCACGCAATTAGGTATTTAATTAGGCAAGCAATTAGGCAGAGAATTAGGCAGTCAATTAGGCAGGCTTTTAAGCAGGCAATTAGGCAGTTAATAAGGCAGGCAATTAGGTCGTAAATTAGGCAGGAAATCAGCAGGCAGGCAATTAGGCTGGTAGGCAATTAGGCAGGCAGGCAATAAGGCAGGCAGGTAATTAGGTAGGCAATTAAGCAGTAAATTTAGGAAGGCAAGCAATTTGGCAGGTAATTAGGCAGGTAATAAGGCAAGCAATTATGCAGGCAATTAGGCAGTTAACTAGGCAGGCAATTAGGCAGGCAAAAAGGCAGGCAATTTGGCAGTTAATTAGGCAAGCAATTAGACAGGCAGGCAATTAGGCAGGCAGGCAATTAGGCATGCAATTAAGCAGTTAATTGGGCAAGCAGGCAATTTGGCAGGTAATTAGGCAGGCAATTAGGCAGGCAATTAGGCAGTTAATTAGCAGGCAATTTGGCAGGCAATTAGACAGGCAATTAGGCAGGCAATTAGGCAGATAATTAGGCAGGCTTTTAGGCAGGCATTTAGACAAACTAATAGGCAGGCATACAATTAGGCAGGAAAATAGGCAGGCAATTAGGTAGGCAATTAGGCAGTTAGATAGGCGGGCAATTAGGCATGCAATTAGGAAGTAAATTATGCAGGTAATTAGGCAGGCATACAATTAGGCAGGCAATTAGGCAGGCAGGTAATTAGGCAGGAAGGTAATTAGGCAGGAAGGCAATTAGGCAGGCAATTAAGCTGAAAATTAGACAGGTTGGCAATAAGGCAGGCAATTAGGTAGGCAATTAAGCAGGCAATTAGGTAGGCAATTAAACAGGTAATTAGGCAGGCAATTGGGCTATTAATTAGACAGGCAATTAGGCAGTTAATAAGGCAGGTAATTAGGCAGGCAAAAAGGCAGGCTATTAGGCAGTTAATTAAGAAGCAAATAGACAGTTAATAAGGCAGGCAATTATGAAGTCAATTAAGCAGGCAATTATGCAGGAAGGCAGGCAATTAGGTAGGCAATTAGGAAGGCAATTAGGCAGGCAAGCAATTAGGCAAGCAGTAAGGCAGTTAATTAGGCAGTTAATTAGGCATGCAATTAGTTAGTTAATTAGGCAGGCAATTAGGCAGGCAATTAGGCAGGCAATTAGGCAGGCAATTAGGCAGGCAATTAGGCAGTTAATAGGGCAAGCAATTAAGCAGGCAATTAGGCAGGCAATTAGGCAGGCAATTAAGCAGGCAATTAGGCAGTTAATTAGGCAAGCAATTTAGCAGGCAAGCAATATGGCAGGCAGGTAATTAGGCAGGCAATTAAGCAGTTAATTAGGCAGGCAATTAATCAGATAATTAGGCAGGCATTTAGGCAAGCAATTAAGCAGGCAATTAAGGAGGCAATTATGCAGCCAGGCAATTAGGCAGGCAGGCAATTAGGCAGGCAGGCAAATAGGCATGGAATTAAGCAGTTAATTGGGCAAACAGTCAATTTTTCAGGTAATTAGGCAGGGAATTAGGCAGGGAAAATATGCAAGCATTTAGGCTGGCAATAAGGCATTTAATAAGGTAGCAATTATGAAGTCAATTAGGCAGGCAATTAGGCAGGAAGGCAGGCAATTAGGTATGCAATTAAACAGGCAATTAGGCAGGCAATAAGGCAGGCAATTAGGCAGGCAATAAGGCAGGCAATTAGTCAGGAAGTTAGGCAGGTTATTCGGCAGACAATTAGGCAAGCAATTAGGCAGTTTATTAGGCAGGCAATTAGGCAGTAATTAGGACCCTAATACAGGCTATTAAGCAGGTAATTAGGCAGGTAATTAAGCAGGCAATAAGGCAGGCAAATAGGCAGGCAATTAGACAGATAATTAGGCAGGCAATTAGGCAGGTAATAAGGCAGGCAATTAGGGCAGGCAAATAGTGAGCAGACAATATGGCCGGCAAATAGGCAGTTAATTAGGCACGCAATTAGGCAGGCAATGAGGCAGGCAATTAGGCATTTAATTAGGCAGGCAATTAGGCAATTAATTAGGCAGGCAAATAAGCAGGGAATTAAGCAGTTAATTAGGCATGCAATAAGACAGATGATTAGGCAGGCAATTAGGCAGGCAATTAAGAATTAGATTAGGCAGATAATAAGGCAGGCAATTAGGCAGGCAATTAGGCAGGCAGACAATTTAACAAGCAATTATGCAGGCAATTAGGCAGGCAAATAGTGAGCAGACTATTAGGCATGCAATTAGGCATGCAATTAGGCAGTTAATTAGGCAGGCAATTAATCAGATAATTAGGCAGGCATTTAGGCAAGCAATTAAGCAGGCAATTAAGGAGGCAATTATGCAGTTAATTAGGCAAGCAATTAGGCAGGCAGGCAATTAGGCAGGCAAGCAATTAGGCATGCAATTAAGCAGTTAATTGGGCAAGCATGCAATTTGGCAGGTAATTAGGCAGGCAATTAGGCAGGCAATTAGGCAGGCAATTAGGCAGGCGATTAGGCAGGCGATTAGGCAGTTAATAAGGCAGGCAATTATGAAGTCAATTAGAGAGGCAATTAGGCAGGAAGGCAGGCAATTAGGTAGACAATTAGGTAAACAATTAGGCAGGCAATTAGGCAGTTAATTAGGCAGGCTATTTGGCAGGTAATTATGCAGGCAATTAGGCAGGCAAGCAATTAGGCAGGCAATTAGGCAGTTGTTTAGACAGGCAAGTAGGCAGGTAATTAGGCACACAATTAGTTAGTTAATTTGGCAAGCAATTAGGCAGACAATTAGGCAGTAAATTAGGCAGACATTTAAGCAGTTATTAGGCAGGCAATTAGGCAGGCAATTAAGCAGGCAATTAGGCAGTAAATTAGGCAGGAAATTAGGCAGGCAGGCAATTAGGCTGGCAGGCAATTAGGCAGGAAGGCAATTAGGCAGACAGGTAATTAGGTAGGCAATTAAGCAGTTAATTAGGCAGGAAAGCAATTTGGCAGGTAATTAGGCAGGCAATAAGGCAAGCAATTAAGCAGGCAATTAGGCAGGCAATTAGGCAGGCAATTAGGCAGTTAATTAGCAGGCAATTAGGCAGGCAATTAGGCAGGTAATTAGGCAGGCAATTAGGCAGATAATTGGGCAGGCAATTAGGCAGGCTTTTAGGCAGGCATTTATACAAACAAATAGGCAGGCATACAATTAGGCAGGCAAATAGGCAGGCAATTAGGTAGGCAATTAGGCAGTAAGATAGGCGGGCAATTAGGCAAGCAATTAGGAAGTAAATTAGGCAGGTAATTAGGCAGGCATGCAATTAGGCAGGCAGGCAATTAGACAGGCAGGCAGTTAGGCAGGAAGGCAATAGGCAGGAAGGCAATTAGGCAGGAAGGCAATAAGGCAGGCAATTAGTCAGGCAATTAAGCAGGCAATTAGGCAGGTTGGCAATTAGGCAGGCAATTAGGTAGGCAATTAAGCAGGCAATTAGGCAGGCAATTAGGCAGGCAATTAGGCTATTAATTAGACATGCAATTTGGCAGGCAATTAGGCAGTTAATAAGGCAGGCAATTAGGCAGGCAAAAAGGCAGGCAATTAGGCAGTTAATTAAGCAGGCAATTAGACAGTTAATAAGGCAGGCAATTATGAAGTCAATTAGGCAGGCAATTATGCAGGCTGGCAGGCAATTAGGTAGGCAATTAGAAAGGCAATTAGGCAGGCAAGCAATTAGGCAAGCAGTAAGGCAGTTAATTAGGCAGTTAATTGAGCAGGCAATTAGGCACTTAATTAGGCAGGCAATTAGGCAGGCAGTTAAGCAGTTAATAAGGCAAGCAATTAAGCAGGGAAGTAAGCAGTTAATTAGGCATGCAATAAGACAAATGATTAGGCAGGCAATTAGGCAGGCAATAAGGCAGTTAATTGGGCAAGCAATAATGCAGCTGATTAGGCAGGCAATTAGGAAGGCAATTAGGCAGGTAGTTAAGCAGGCAATAAGGCAGGCAAATAAGCATGCATTTAGACAGCCAATTAGGCAGGAAATAAGGCATTTAATTAGGCAGATAATTAGGTAGGCAATGAGGAAGGCAATGTGGCAGGCAATTGGCAGGTAGGTAATTAGTCAGGCAATTAGGCAGGCAATTAAGCAGGCAAATAGGTAGTTAATAAGGCAAGCAATTAGGCAGGCAAGCAATAAGGCAGGCAGATAATTAGGAAGCAAATTAAGCAGTTAGTTAGGCAGGCAAGCAATTTGGCAGTTATTTAGGCAGGCAATAAGGCAAGCAAATAAGCAGGCTATTAAGGATGCAATTATGCAGTAAATTGGGCAAGCATGCAATTTGGCAGGTAATTATGCAGGCAATTTGGCAGGCAATTAGGCAGGCAATTAGGCAGGTAATTAGGCAGGCAATTAGGCAGTTAATTAGGCAGGCAATTAGGCAGGCAATTAGGCAATTAATTAGGCAGGCAAGTAGACAGGTTATTAGGTATGCAATAAGGTAGTTAATAAGGCAAGCAATTAGGCAGACAATTAGGCAGTTAATTAAGCAGGAAATTAGGCAGTTAATGAGGCAGGCAATTATGAAGTCATTTAGGCAGGCAATTAGGCAGTAAGTCAGGCAATTAGGTAGGCCATTAGGAACGCAATTAGGCAGGCAAGCAATTAGGCAAGCTGTAAGGCAGTTAATTAGGCAGGCAATTAGCCAGTTAATTAGGCAAGCAATTAAGCAGTCAATTAGGCAGGCAATTAGGCAGGCAATTAAGCAGGAAATTAGGCAGTTAATTAGGCAAGCAATAAGGCAGGCAGGTAAATAGGCAGGCAATTAAGCAGTTAATTAGGCAGGCAAGCAATTTGGCAGGTAATTAGGCAGGCAATAAGGCAAGCAATTAAGCAGGGAATTAAGGAGGCAATTAGGCAGTTAATTAGGCAAGCAATTAGGCATGCAATTAAGCAGTAAATTGGGCAAGCATGCAATTTAAAAGGGTAATTAGGCAGGCAATTAGGCAGGCGATTAGGCAGTTAATTAGGCAAGCAATTATGAAGTCAATTAGGCAGGCAATTAGGCAGGAAGGCAGGCAATTAGGTAGGCAATTAGGTAAACAATTAGGCAGGCAATTAGGCAGGTAATTAGGCAGGCAATTAGACAGTTAATTATGCAGGCAATTAGGCAGGCAAGCAATTAGGCAGGCAATTAGGCAGTTGTTTAGGCAGGCAATTAGGCAGTTGTTTCGGCAGGCAATTAGGCAGTTAATTAGGCCCCTAGTTAGGCAGGCTATTTAGCAGGTAATTAGGCAGGCAGGCAATTAGGCAGGCAAATAAGGCAAGCAATTAAGCAGGCAATTAAGGAGGCAAGTAGGAAGTTAATTAGGCAAGCAATTAGGCAGGCAAGCAATAAGGCAGGCAGGTAATTAGGAAGCAAATTAAGCAGTTAGTTAGGCAGGCAAGCAATTTGGCAGTTATTTAGGCAGGCAATAAGGCAAGCAAATAAGCAGGCTATTAAGGATGCAATTATGCAGTAAATTGGGCAAGCATGCAATTTGGCAGGTAATTATGCAGGCAATTTGGCAGGCAATTAGGCAGGCAATTAGGCAGGTAATTAGGCAGGCAATTAGGCAGGTAATTAGGCAGGCAATTAGGCGGTAATAAGGCAAGCAATTATTCAGTCAATTAGGCAGGCAATTAGAGAGAAAGGCAGGCAATTAGGTAGGCAATTAGGCAGGCAATTAGGCAGGCAATAAGGCAGGCAATTAGGCAGGCGATTAGGCAGTTAATAAGGCAAGCAATTATGAAGTCAATTAGAGAGGCAATTAGGCAGGAAGGCAGGCAATTAGGTAGGCAATTAGGTAAACAATTAGGCAGGCAATTAGGCAGTTAATTAGGCAGGCAATTAGGCAGTTAATTATGCAGGCAATTAGGCAGGCAAGCAATTAGGCAGGCAATTAGGCAGTTGTTTAGACAGGCAATTAGGCAGTTAATTAGGCAGGCAAGTAGGCAGGTAATTAGGCACACAATTAGTTAGTTAATTAGGCAAGCAATTAGGCAGTAAATTAGGCAGACATTTAAGCAGTTATTAGGCAGGCAATTAGGCAGGCAATTAAGCAGGCAATTAGGCAGTAAATTAGGCAGGAAATTAGGCAGGCAGGCAATTAGGCTGGCAGGCAATTAGGCAGGACGGAAATTAGGCAGACAGGTAATTAGGTAGGCAATTAAGCAGTTAATTAGGCAAGAAAGCAATTTGGCAGTTATTTAGGCAGGCAATAAGGCAAGCAATTAAGCAGGCAATTAAGGAGGCAATTAGGAATTTAATTAGGCAAGCAATTAGGCAGGCAAGGAATAAGGCAGGCAGGTAATTAGGAAGCAAATTAAGCAGTTAGTTAGGCAGGCAAGCAATTTGGCAGTTATTTAGGCAGGCAATAAGGCAAGCAAATAAGCAGGCTATTAAGGATGCAATTATGCAGTAAATTGGGCAAGCATGCAATTTGGCAGGTAATTATGCAGGCAATTTGGCAGGCAATTAGGCAGGCAATTAGGCAGGTAATTAGGCAGGCAATTAGGCAGGTAATTAGGCAGGCAATTAGGCGGTAATAAGGCAAGCAATTATTCAGTCAATTAGGCAGGCAATTAGAGAGAAAGGCAGGCAATTAGGTAGGCAATTAGGCAGGCAATTAGGCAGGCAATAAGGCAGGCAATTAGGCAGGCAATAAGGCAGGCAATTAGGCAGTTAATTAGGTAGGCAATTAGGCAGTTAATAAGGCAGGCAATTATGAAGTCAATTAGGCAGGCATTTAGGTAGGAAGGGAGGAAATAAGGTAGGCAATTAGGTAGGCTATTAGGAAGATAATTAGGCAGGCAATTAGGCAGTTAATTAGACAGGCAATTAGTCAGGCAATTAGGCAGGTTATTCGGCAGACAATTAGGCAAGCAATTAGGCAGTTAATTAGGCAGGCGATTAGGCAGTAATTAGGACCCTAATACAGGCTATTAAGCAGGTAATTAGGCAGGTAATTAAGCAGGCAATAAGGCAGGCAAATAGGCAGGCAATTAGACAGACAATTAGGCGTAATTAGGCAGGTAATAAGGCAGGCAATTAGGGCAGGCAAATAGTTATCAGACAATAAGGCAGGCAATTAGGCAGTTAATTAGGCACGCAATTAGGCAGGCAATGAAGCAGGCAATTAGGCAGTTAATTAGGCACGCAATTAGGCAGGCAATGAAGCAGGCAATTAGGCAGTTAATTAGGCAGTCAATTTGGCAATTAATTAGGCAGGCAAATAAGCAGGGAATTAAGCAGTTAATTAGGCATGCAATAAGACAGATGATTAGGCAGGCAATTAGGCAGGCAATTAGGCAGGCAATTAAGCATTTAATTAGGCAGATAATAAGGCAGGCAATTAGGCAGGCAATTAGGCAGGCAGACTATTTGGCAAGCAATTATGCAGGCAATTAGGCAGGCAAATAGTGAGCAGACTATTAGGCATGCAATTAGGCATGCAATTAGGCAGTTAATTAGGCAGGCAATTAATCAGATAATTAGGCAGGTATTTAGGCAAGCAATTAAGCAGGCAATTAAGGAGGCAATTATGCAGTTAATTAGGCAAGCAATTAGGCAGGCAGGCAATAAGGCAGGCATGCAATTAAGCAGTTAATTGGGCAAGCATGCAATTTGGCAGGTAATTAGGCAGGCAATTAGGCAGGCAATTAGGCAGGCGATTAGGCAGGCGATTAGGCAGTTAATAAGGCAAGCAATTATGAAGTCAATTAGAGAGGCAATTAGGCAGGAAGGCAGGCAATTAGGTAGGCAATTAGGTAAACAATTAGGCAGGCAATTAGGCAGTTAATTAGGCAGGCAATTAGGCAGTTAATTATGCAGGCAATTAGGCAGGCAAGCAGTTAGGCAGGCAATTAGGCAGTTGTTTAGACAGGCAATTAGGCAGTTAATTAGGCAGGCAAGTAGGCAGGTAATTAGGCACACAATTAGTTAGTTAATTAGGCAAGCAATTAGGCAGTAAATTAGGCAGACATTTAAGCAGTTATTAGGCAGGCAATTAGGCAGGCAATTAAGCAGGCAATTAGGCAGTAAATTAGGCAGGAAATTAGGCAGGCAGGCAATTAGGCTGGCAGGCAATTAGGCAGGACGGAAATTAGGCAGACAGGTAATTAGGTAGGCAATTAAGCAGTTAATTAGGCAAGAAAGCAATTTGGCAGGTAATTAGGCAGGCAATAAGGCAAGAAATTAAGCAGGCAATTAGGCAGGCAATTAGGCAGGCAATTAGGCAGGTAATTAAAGGCAATTAGGCAGGCAATTAGGCAGGCAATTAGGCAGGTAATTAGGCAGGCAATTAGGCAGGCAATTAGGCAGGCTTTTAGGCAGGCATTTAGACAAACAAATAGGCAGGCATACAATAAGCAGGCAAATAGGCAGGCAATTAGGTAGGCAATTAGGCAGTTAGATAGGCGGGCAATTAGGCAAGCAATTAGGAAGTAAATTAGGCAGGTAATTAGGCAGGCATGCAATTAGGCAGGCATGCAATTAGGCAGGCAGGCAATTAGGCAGGGAGGCAATTAGGCAGGCAGGCAATTAGGCAGGAATGCAATTAGGCAGGAAGGCAATTAAGCAGGCAATTAGTCAGGCAATTACGCAGGCAATTAGGCATATTGGCAATTAGGCAGGCAATTAGGTAGGCAATTAAGCAGGCAATTAGGCAGGCTATTAGGCAGGCAATTAGGCAGTTAATAAGGCAGGCAATTAGGCAGGCAAAAAGGCAGGCAATTAGGCAGTTAATTAAGCAGGCAATTAGACAGTTAATAAGGCAGGCAATTATGAAGTCAATTATGCAGGAAGGCAGGCAATTAGGTAGGCAATTAGGAAGGCAATTAGGCAGGCAAGCAATTATGCAAGCAGTAAGGCAGTTAATTAGGCAGTTAATTGAGCAGGCAATTAGGCAGTTAATTAGGCAGGCAATTAGGCAGGCAATTAGGCAGTTAATAAGACAAGCAATTAGGCAGGCAATTAGGCAGGCAATTAGGCAGGCAATTAAGCAGGCTATTAGGCAGTTAATTAGGCAAGCAATTAAGCAGGCAAGCAATAAGGCAGGCAGGTAATTAGGCAGGCAATTAAACAGTTATTAGGCAGGCAAGCAATTTGGCAGGTAATTAGGCAGGCAATAAGGCAAGCAATTAAGCAGGCAAATAAGGAGGCAATTAGGCAGTTATTTAGGCAAGCAATTAGGCAGGCAGGCAATTTAGGCAGGCAGGCAATTAGGCATGGAATTAAGCAGTTAATTGGGCAAGCAGGCAATTTTGCAGGTAATTAGGCAGGTAATTAGGCAGGCAATAAGGCAAGCAATTAGGCAGGCAATTAGGCAGTTAATAAAGCAGCAATTATGAAGTCAATTAGGCAGGCAATTAGGCAGGAAAACAGGCAATTAGGTATGCAATTAGGCAGGCAATAAGGCAGGAAATTAGGCAGGCAATAAGGCAGGCAATTAGGCAGTTAATTAGGTAGGCAATTAGGCAGTTAATAAGGCAGGCAATTATGAAGTCAAGTAGGGAGGCAATTAGGTAGGAAGGGAGGAAATAAGGTAGGCAATTAGGTAGGCAATTAGGAAGATAATTAGGCAGGCAATTAGGCAGTTAATTAGACAGGCAATTAGTCAGGCAATTAGGCAGGTAATTCGTCTGTCAATTAGGCAAGCAGATAGGCAGTTAATTAGGCAGGCAATTAGGCATTAATTAAGACCCTAATACAGGTTATTAAGAAGGTAAATAGGCTGGTATTTAAGCAGGCAATAATTAGGCAAATAGGCAGGCAATTAGACAGACAATTAGGCATTTAATAAGGCAGATATTTAGGCAGGAAATTAGGCAGGCAATTAGGCAGGCAGACAATTAAGCAGGCAATTAGGCAGGCAATTTGGCAGGTTATAAAGCAGTCAATTAGGGCAGGCAAATAGTGAGCAGACAATATGGCAGGCAATTAGGCAGTTAATTAGGCACGCAATTAGGCAGGCAATGAGGCAGGCAATTAGGCAGTTAATTAGGCAGGCAATTAGGCAATTAATTAGGCAGGCAAATAAGCAGGGAATTAAGCAGTTAGTTAGGCATGCAATAAGACAGATGATTAGGCAGGCAATTAGGCAGGCAATAAGGCAGTTAATTAGGCAAGCAATTATGCAGCTAATTAAGCAGGCAATTAGGCAGGCAATTAGGCAGGTAATTAAGCAGGCAATAAGGCAGACAAATAGGCAGGCAATTATACAGCCAATTAGGCATTTAATTAGGCAGATAATTAGGCAGGCAATTAGGCAGGCAATAAGGCAGGCAATTAGGCAAGCAATTAGGAAGGCAGACAATTAGGCAAGCAATTATGCAGGCAATTAGGCAGGCAAATAGTGAGCCGACAATTAGGCATGCAATTATGCAGGCAATTAGGCAGTTAATTAGGCAGTTAATTAGGCAGGCAATTAAGCAGGGAATTAAGCAGTTAATTAGGCATCCAATAAGACCGATGATAAGGCAGGCAATTAGGCAGGCAATAAGGCAGTTAATTAGGCAAGCAATTACGCAGCTAATTAGGCAGGCAATTAGGCAGGCAATTAAGCAGGCAATTAGGCAAGCAATTAGGTAGGAATTTATTTACGCAGGCAGGCAATTAGGAAAGCTATAAGACAGTTAATTAGGTAGTTTATTAGGCCTTGCAAATAGGCAGATAATTAAACAGGCAATTAGGCAGGCAATTAAGCAGGCAATTAGGCAGGTAGGCAATTAGGCAGGCAATTAAGCAGGCAATTAGGCAGGTAGGCAATTAGGCAGGCAATTAGTCAGGCAATTAAGCAGGCGATTAGGCAGGTTTGCAATTAGGCAGGCACTTAGGTAGGCAATTAAGCAGGCAATTGGCAGGCAATAAGGCTATTTATTAGGCAGGCAATTAGGTAGGCAATTAAGCAGGCAGTTAGGCAGGCAATAAGGCAATATATTAAGCAGTTAATTAGGCAGGCAGGTAATTTGGCAGGTAATAAGGCAGGCAATTAGGCAGGCTATAAGGCAGGCAATTAGGCAGTTAATTAGGCAGTTAATTAAGCAGGCAATTAAGCAGGAAATTAAGCAGTTAATTAGGCATCCAATAAGACCGATGATAAGGCAGGCAATTAGGCAGGCAATAAGGCAGTTAATTAGGCAAGCAATTACGCAGCTAATTAGGCAGGCAATTAGGCAGTTAATTAGGCAGGCAATAAGGCAGGCAATTAGGCAGTTAAAAAGCAGGCAATTAGGCAGTTAATAAGGCAGGCAATTATGAAGTCAATTAGGAAGGCAATTAGGCAGGCAATTAGGAAGGCAATTAGGCAGTAAGTAGGCAGGCAATAAGGCAGGCAATTAGGCAGTTAATTAGGCAAGCAAATAAGCAGGCAATTAGGCACGCAATAAGGCTGGCAATTAAGCAGGCAATTAGGCAGTTAATTAGGCAAGCAATTAAGCAGGCAAACAATAAGGCAGGCAGGTAATTAGGCAGGCAATTAAGCAGTTAATTAGGCAGGCAATAAGTCAAGCAATTAAGCAGGCAATTAAGGAGGCAATTAGGCAGTTAATTAGGCAGGCAACTTTTAGCAGGCAGGCAACTTTTAGCAGGCAGGCAATTAGGCATGCAATTAAGCAGTTAATTGGGCAAACAGGCAATTTGGCAGGTAATTAGGCAAGCAATTAAGCAGGCAATTAGGCAGGCAATTAGGCAGGCAATTAGGCAGGCAATTAAGCAGGCAATTAGGCAGTTAATTAGGCAGGCTATTAGGCTGGCTATTAGGCAGGAAGGCAGGCAATTATATAGGCAATTAGGTAGGCAATTAGGTAGGCAATTAGGCAGCAAGCAATTAGGCAGGAAGTAAGGCAGTTAATTAGGCAGGCAATTAGGCAGATAATAAGGCAAGCAATTAGGCAGACAATTAGGCAGCAATTAGTCAGGCAATAAGGCAGGCATTTAGGCAGGCAATTAAGCAGGCAATTAGGCAGGCAATTAGGCAGTAAATTAGGCAGATAATTAGGCAGGCATGCAATTAGGCAGGCATGCAATTAGGCATGCAGACAATTAGACAGGCAATTAGGCAGTAAATTAGGCAGGCATGCAATTAGGCATGCAGGCAATTAGGCAGGCAATTAGGCAGGCAAGCAATTAGGGAGGTAGGCAATTAGTCAGGCAATTAAGCAGGCAATTAGGCAGGTTGGCAATTAGGCATGCAATTAAGCAGTTAATTGGGCAAACAGGCAATATGGCAGGTAATTAGGCAAGCAATTAAGCAGGCAATTAGGCAGGCAATTAGGCACGCAATTAGGTAGTTAATTAGGCAAGCAATTAGGCAGAGAATTAGGCAGTCAATTAGGCAGGCTTTTAAGCAGGCAATTAGGCAGTTAATAAGGCAGGCAATTAGGTCGTAAATTAGGCAGGAAATAGGCAGGCAGGCAATTAGGCTGGTAGGCAATTAGGCAGGCAGGCAATAAGGCAGGCAGGTAATTAGGTAGGCAATTAAGCAGTAAATTTAGGAAGGCAAGCAATTTGGCAGGTAATTAGGCAGGCAATAAGGCAAGCAATTATGCAGGCAATTAGGCAGTTAATTAGGCAGGCAATTAGGCAGGCAAAAAGGCAGGCAATTTGGCAGTTAATTAGGCAAGCAATTAGACAGGCAGGCAATTAGGCAGGCAGGCAATTAGGCATGCAATTAAGCAGTTAATTGGGCAAGCAGGCAATTTGGCAGGTAATTAGGCAGGCAATTAGGCAGGCAATTAGGCAGTAAATTAGCAGGCAATTAGGCAGGCAATTAGACAGGCAATTAGGCAGATAATTAGGCAGGCTTTTAGGCAGGCATTTAGACAAACCAATAGGCAGGCATACAATTAGGCAGGAAAATAGGCAGACAATTAGGTAGGCAATTAGGCAGTTAGATAGGCGGGCAATTAGGCAAGCAATTAGGAAGCAAATTAAGCAGTTAGTTAGGCAGGCAAGCAATTTGGCAGTTATTTAGGCAGGCAATAAGGCAAGCAAATAAGCAGGCTATTAAGGATGCAATTATGCAGTAAATTGGGCAAGCATGCAATTTGGCAGGTAATTATGCAGGCAATTTGGCTGGCAATTAGGCAGGCAATTAGGCAGGTAATTAGGCAGGCAATTAGGCAGTTAATTAGGCAGGCAATTAGGCAGGCAATTAGGCAATTAATTAGGCAGGCAAGTAGACAGGTTATTAGGTATGCAATAAGGTAGTTAATAAGGCAAGCAATTAGGCAGACAATTAGGCAGTTAATTAAGCAGGAAATTAGGCAGTTAATGAGGCAGGCAATTATGAAGTCAATTAGGCAGGCAATTAGGCAGTAAGTCAGGCAATTAGGTAGGCCATTAGGAACGCAATTAGGCAGGCAAGCAATTAGGCAAGCAGTAAGGCAGTTAATTAGGCAGGCAATTAGCCAGTTAATTAGGCAAGCAATTAAGCAGTCAATTAGGCAGGCAATTAGGCAGGCAATTAAGCAGGAAATTAGGCAGTTAATTAGGCAAGCAATAAGGCAGGCAGGTAAATAGGCAGGCAATTAAGCAGTTAATTAGGCAGGCAAGCAATTTGGCAGGTAATTAGGCAGGCAATAAGGCAAGCAATTAAGCAGGGAATTAAGGAGGCAATTAGGCAGTTAATTAGGCAAGCAATTAGGCATGCAATTAAGCAGTAAATTGGGCAAGCATGCAATTTAAAAGGGTAATTAGGCAGGCAATTAGGCAGGCGATTAGGCAGTTAATTAGGCAAGCAATTATGAAGCCAATTAGGCAGGCAATTAGGCAGGAAGGCAGGCAAATAGGTAGGCAATTAGGCAGGCAAGCAATTAGGCAAGCAGTAAGGCAGTTAATTAGGCAGTTAATTAGGCAGGCAATTAGTTAGTTAATTAGGCAGGCAATTAGGCAGGCAATTAGCCAGGCAATTAGGCAGGCAATTAGGCAGTTAATAGGGCAAGCAATTAAGCAGGCAATTAGGCAGGCAATTAGGCAGGCAATTAGGCAGGCAATTAAGCAGGCAATTAGGCAGTTAATTAGGCAAGCAATTTAGCAGGCAAGCAATAAGGCAGGCAGGTAATTAGGCAGGCAATTAAGCAGTTAATTAGGCAGGCAATTAATCAGATAATTAGGCAGGCATTTAGGCAAGCAATTAAGCAGGCAATTAAGGAGGCAATTATGCAGGCAGGCAATTAGGCAGGCAGGCAATAAGGCAGGCAGGCAAATAGGCATGGAATTAAGCAGTTAATTGGGCAAACAGTCAATTTTTCAGGTAATTAGGCAGGTAATTAGGCAGGGAAAATATGCAAGCATTTAGGCTGGCAATTAGGCAGTTAATAAGGTAGCAATTATGAAGTCAATTAGGCAGGCAATTAGGCAGGAAGGCAGGCAATTAGGTATGCAATTAAACAGGCAATTAGGCAGGCAATAAGGCAGGCAATTAGGCAGGCAATAAGGCAGGCAATTAGTCAGGAAGTTAGGCAGGTTATTCGGCAGACAATTAGGCAAGCAATTAGGCAGTTAATTAGGCAGGCAATTAGGCAGTAATTAGGACCCTAATACAGGCTATTAAGCAGGTAATTAGGCAGGTAATTAAGCAGGCAATAAGGCAGGCAAATAGGCAGGCAATTAGACAGATAATTAGGCAGGCAATTAGGCAGGTAATAAGGCAGGCAATTAGGGCAGGCAAATAGTGAGCAGACAATATGGCCGGATATTAGGCAGTTAATTAGGCACGCAATTAGGCAGGCAATGAGGCAGGCAATTAGGCATTTAATTAGGCAGGCAATTAGGCAATTAATTAGGCAGGCAAATAAGCAGGGAATTAAGCAGTTAATTAGGCATGCAATAAGACAGATGATTAGGCAGGCAATTAGGCAGGCAATTAGGCAGGCAATTAAGAATTTAATTAGGCAGATAATAAGGCAGGCAATTAGGCAGGCAATTAGGCAGGCAGACAATTTAACAAGCAATTATGCAGGCAATTAGGCAGGCAAATAGTGAGCAGACTATTAGGCATGCAATTAGGCATGCAATTAGGCAGTTAATTAGGCAGGCAATTAATCAGATAATTAGGCAGGCATTTAGGCAAGCAATTAAGCAGGCAATTAAGGAGGCAATTATGCAGTTAATTAGGCAAGCAATTAGGCAGGCAGGCAATTAGGCAGGCAAGCAATTAGGCATGCAATTAAGCAGTTAATTGGGCAAGCATGCAATTTGGCAGGTAATTAGGCAGGCAATTAGGCAGGCAATTAGGCAGGCGATTAGGCAGGCGATTAGGCAGGCGATTAGGCAGTTAATAAGGCAGGCAATTATGAAGTCAATTAGAGAGGCAATTAGGCAGGAAGGCAGGCAATTAGGTAGGCAATTAGGTAAACAATTAGGCAGGCAATTAGCAGTTAATTAGGCAGGCAATAAGGCAGTTAATTATGCAGGAAATTAGGCAGGCAAGCAATTAGGCAGGCAATTAGGCAGTTGTTTAGACAGGCAAGTAGGCAGGTAATTAGGCACACAATTAGTTAGTTAATTAGGCAAGCAATTAGGCAGACAATTAGGCAGTTAATTAGGCAGACATTTAAGCAGTTATTAGGCAGGCAATTAGGCAGGCAATTAAGCAGGCAATTAGGCAGTAAATTAGGCAGGAAATTAGGCAGGCAGGCAATTAGGCTGGCAGGCAATTAGGCAGGAAGGCAATTAGGCAGACAGGTAATTAGGTAGGCAATTAAGCAGTTAATTAGGCAGGCAATTAGGCAGGCAATTAGGCAGTTAATAGGGCAAGCAATTAAGCAGGCAGTTAGGCAGGCAATTAGGCAGGCAATTAAGCAGGCAATTAGGCAGTTAATTAGGCAAGCAATTTAGCAAGCAAGCAATAAGGCAGGCAGGTAATTAGGCAGGCAATTAAGCAGTTAATTAGGCAGGCTAGCAATTTAGCAGGTATTTAGGCAGGCAATAAGGCAAGCAATTAAGCAGGCAATTAAGGAGGCAGTTAGGCAGTTAATTAGGCAAGCAATTAGGCAGACAGGCAATTAGGCAGGCAGGCAAATAGGCATGGAATTAAGCAGTTAATTGGACAAACAGTCAATTTTTCAGGTAATTAGGCAGGTAATTAGGCAGGGAAAATATGCAAGCATTTAGGCTGGCAATTAGGCAATTAATAAGGTAGCAATTATGAAGTCAATTAGGCAGGCAATTAGGCAGGAAGGCAGTTAATTAGGTATGCAATTAAACAGGCACTTAGGCAGGCAATAAGGCAGGCAATTAGGCAGGCAATAAGGCAGGCAATTAGTCAGGCAGTTAGGCAGGTTATTCGGCAGACAATTAGGCAAGCAATTAGGCAGTTAATTAGGCAGGCGATTAGGCAGTAATTAGGACCCTAATACAGGCTATTAAGCAGGTAATTAGGCAGGTAATTAAGCAGGCAAAAAGGCAGGCAAATAGGCAGGCAATTAGACAGATAATTAGGCAGGCAATTAGGCAGGTAATAAGGCAGGCAATTAGGGCAGGCAAATAGTGAGCAGACAATAAGGCCGGCAATTAGGCAGTTAATTAGGCACGCAATTAGGCAGGCAATGATGCAGGCAATTAGGCAATTAATTAGGCAGGCAAATAAGCAGGGAATTAAGCAGTTAATTAGGCATGCAATAAGACAGATGATTAGGCAGGCAATTAGGCAGGCAATTAGGCAGGCAATTAAGAATTTAATTAGGCAGATAATAAGGCAGGCAATTAGGCAGGCAATTAGGCAGGCAGTCAATTTAACAAGCAATTATGCAGGCAATTAGGCAGGCAAATAGTGAGCAGACTATTAGGCATGCAATTAGGCATGCAATTAGGCAGTTAATTAGGCAGGCAATTAATCAGATAATTAGGCAGGCATTTAGGCAAGCAATTAAGCAGGCAATTAAGGAGGCAATTATGCAGTTAATTAGGCAAGCAATTAGGCAGGCAGGCAATTAGGCAGGCAAGCAATTAGGCATGCAATTAAGCAGTTAATTGGGCAAGCATGCAATTTGGCAGGTAATTAGGCAGGCAATTAGGCAGGCAATTAGGCAGGCAATTAGGCAGGCGATTAGGCAGGCGATTAGGCAGTTAATAAGGCAGGCAATTATGAAGTCAATTAGAGAGGCAATTAGGCAGGAAGGCAGGCAATTAGGTAGGCAATTATGTAAACAATTAGGCAGGCAATTAGGCAGTAAATTAGGCAGACATTTAAGCAGTTATTAGGCAGGCAATTAGGCAGGCAATTAAGCAGGCAATTAGGCAGGAAATTAGGCAGGAAATTAGGCAGGCAGGCAATTAGGCTGGCAGGCAATTAGGCAGGAAGGCAATTAGGCAGACAGTTAATTAGGTAGGCAATTAAGCAGTTAATTAGGCAGGAAAGCAATTTGGCAGGTAATTAGGCAGGCAATAAGGCAAGCAATTAAACAGGCAATTAGGCAGGCAATTAGGCAGGCAATTAGGCAGTTAATTAGCAGGCAATTAGGCAGGCAATTAGGCAGGTAATTAGGCAGGCAATTAGGCAGATAATTGGGCAGGCAATTAGGCAGGCTTTTAGTAAGGCATTTATACAAACAAATAGGCAGGCATACAATTAGGCAGGCAAATTGGCAGGCAATTAGGTAGGCAATAAGGCAGTAAGATAGGCGGGCAATTAGGCAAGCAATTAGGAAGTAAATTAGGCAGGTAATTAGGCAGGCATGCAATTAGGCAGGCAGGCAATTAGGCAGGCAGGCAGTTAGGCAGGAAGGCAATAGGCAGGAAGGCAATTAGGCAGGAAGGCAATAAGGCAGGCAATTAGTCAGGCAATTAAGCAGGCAATTAGGCAGGTTGGCAATTAGGCAGGCAATTAGGTAGGCAATTAAGCAGGCAATAAGGCAGGCAATTAGGCAGGCAATTAGGCAGGCAATTAGGCAGGCAATTAGGCTATTAATTAGACAGGCAATTTGGCAGGCAATTAGGCAGTTAATAAGGCAGGCAATTAGGCAGGCAAAAAGGCAGACAATTAGGCAGTTAATTAAGCAGGCAATTAGACAGTTAATAAGGCAGGCAATTATGAAGTCAATTAGGCAGGCAATTATGCAGGAAGGCAGGCAATTAGGTAGGCAATTAGGAAGGCAATTAGGCAGGCAAGCAATTAGGCAAGCAGTAAGGCAATTAATTAGGCAGTTAATTGAGCAGGCAATTAGGCACTTAATTAGGCAGGCAATTAGGCAGGCAATTAGGCAGTTAATAAGGTAAGCAATTAAGCAGGGAAGTAAGCAGTTTATTAGTCATGCAATAAGACAAATGATTAGGCAGGCAATTAGGCAGGCAATAAGGCAGTTAATTGGGCAAGCAATTATGCAGCTGATTAGGCAGGCAATTAGGCAGGCAATTAGGCAGGTAGTTAAGCAGGCAATAAGGCAGGCAAATAAGCATGCATTTAGACAGCCAATTAGGCAGGAAATTAGGCATTTAAATAGGCAGATAATTAGGTAGGCAATGAGGAAGGCAATGTGGCAGGCAATTGGCAGGTAGGTAATTAGTCAGGCAATTAGGCAGGCAATTAAGCAGGCAAATAGGTAGTTAATAAGGCAAGCAATTAGGCAGGCAAGCTATAAGGCAGGCAGGTAATTAGGCAGGCAATTAACTAGTTAGTTAGGCAGGCAAGCAATTTGGCAGGTAATTAGGCAGGCAATAAGGCAAGCAATTAGGCGGGCAATAAGGAGGCAATTATGCAGTTAATTAGGCAAGCAATTAGGCAGGCAGGCAATTAGGCAGGCAGGCAATTAGGCATGCAATTAAGCAGTAAATTGAGCAAGCATGCAATTTGGCAGGTAATTAGGTAGGCAATTAGGCAGGCAATTAGGCAGTTAATAAGGCAAGCAATTATGAAGTCAATTAAGCAGGCAATTAGGCAGGAAGGCAGGCAATTAGGTAGGCAATTAGGTAAACAATTAGGCAGGCAATTAGGCAGTTAATTAGGCAGGCAATTAGGCAGTTAATTATTCAGGCAATTAGGCAGGCAAGCAATAAGGCAGGCAATTAGACAGTTGTTTAGGCAGGCAATTAGGCAGTTAATTAGGCCCCTAATAGGCAGGCTATAAGGCAGGTAATTAGGCAGGCAATTTGGTAGGCAATTAAGCAGTTCATTAGACAAGCAGGCAATTTGGCAGGTAATTAGGCAGGCAATTAGGCAGTCAATTATGCAGGCAATTCGGCAGTATATTAGGCAGGCAATTAGGCATTTAATAAGGCAGGCAATTATGAAGTCAATTAGGCAGGCAAATAGGCAGGAAGACAGTTAGTTAGGTAGGCATTTAGGAAGGCAATTAGACAGGCAAGCAATTAGGCAGGCAGTAAGGCAGTTAATTAGGCAGGTAATTAGGCAAATAATTAGGCAGGCAATTAGGCAATAAATTAGGCAGGCAATTAGGCAGGCAATTAGGCAGGCAATAAGGCAGATAATTAGGCAAGCAATTAGGCAGGCAAGTAGGAAAGCAATTAAACAGGCAATTTGGCAGTTAATTAGGCAGGCAATTAGGCAGGCAATAAACCAGGCAATTTGGCAGTTAATTAGTTAGGCAATTGGGCAGTTAATAAGGCAGGCAATTAGGCAGGAAGGCAGGCAATTAGGTAGGCAATTAGGAAGGCAATTAGGAAGGCAAGCAATTAGGCAGGCAGTTAGGCAGTTAATTAGGCAGGCAATTAGGCAGATAATTAGGCAAGCAAGCAATTTAGCATGTAATTAAGCAGTTAATTGGGCAAGCAGGCAATTTGGCAGGTAATTAGGCAGGCAATTAGGCAGGCAATTAGGCAGTAAATTAGGCAGGTAATTAAGCAGGCATGCAGACAATTAGGCAGGCAGGCAATTAGGTAGTTAGGCAATTAGGCAGGCAATTAGGCAGGCTATAAGGCAGGCAATTTGGCAGTTAATTAGATAGGCAATTGGGCAGTTAATAAGGCAGGCAATTAGGCAGGAAGGCAGGCAATTAGGTAGGCAATTAGGAAGGCAATTAGGAAGGCAAGCAATTAGGCAGGCAGTTAGGCAGTTAATTAGGCAGGCAATTAGGCAGTTAATTAGGCAAGCAATTAGGCATGCAGGCAATTAGGCAAACAGGCAATTATGCATGCAATTTAGCAGTTAATTGGGCAAGCAGGCAATTTGGCAGGTAATTAGGCAGGCAATAAGGCAGGCAATAAGGCATGCAATTAGGCAGGCATTTAGGTATTTAATTAGGCAGGCAATTATGAGGTCAATTAGGCAGGCAATTAGGCAGGAAGTCAGGCAATTAGGTAGGCAATAAGGCAAGCAATTAGGCAGACAATTAAGGAGGCAATTAGGCAGTTAATTAGGCAAGCAATTAGGCAGGCAAGCAATAAGTCAGGTAATTAGGCAGGAAATTAAGTAGTTAGTTAGACAAGCAAGCAATTTGGCAGGTAATTAGGCAGGCAATAAGGCAAGCAATTAAGCAGGCAATTAAGGAGGCAATTAGGCAGTTAATTAGGCAAGCAATTAGGCATGCAGGCAATTAGGCAAACAGGCAATTATGCATGCATTTTAGCAGTTAATTGGGCAAGCAGGAAATTTGGCAGGTAATTAGGCAGGCAATAAGGCAGGCAATAAGGCATGCAATTAGGCAGGCATTTAGGCAGTTAATTAGGCAGGCAATTATGAGGTCAATTATGCAGGCAATTAGGCAGGCAATTAAGCAGGCAGTTAGGCAGTTAATTAGGCAAGCAATTAGGCAGGCAAGCAATAAGGCAGGCAGTTAATTAGGCAGGCAATTAGCAGTTAATTAGGCAGGCAAGCAATTTGGCAGGTAATTAGGCAGGCAATAGGGCACGCAATTAAGCAGGCAATTAAGGAGGCAATTAGCAGTTAATTAGGCAAGCAATAAGGCAGGCAGGCAATTAGGCAAACAGGCAATTAGGCATGCAATTAAGCAGTTAATTGGGCAAGCAGGCAATTTGGCAGGTAATTCGGCAGGCAATAAGGCAAGCAATTAGGCAGGCAATTAAGGAGGCAATTATGCAGTTAATTAGGCAAGAAATTAGGCAGGAAGGCAATTAGGCATGCAAATAAGCTGTAAATTGGGCAAGCATGCAATTTGGCAGGTAATTAGGCAGGCAATAAGGCAAGCAATTAGGCAGACAATTAAGAAGGCAATTAGGAAGTTAATTAGGCAAGCAATTAGAAGGCAAGCAATAAGGCAGGCAGGTAATTAGGCAGGCAATTAAGCAGTTAGTTAGCCAGGAAAGCAATTTGGCAGGTAATTAGCCAGGCAATAACGCAAGCAATTAGCAGGCTATTAAGGAGGCAATTAGGCAGGTAATTAAGCAAGCAATTTGTCAGGCAGGAAATTAGGCAAACAGGCAATTAGGCATGCAATTAAGCAGTTAATTGGGCAAGTAGGCAATTTGGCAGGTAATTAGGCAGGCAAAAAGGCAGGCAATAAGGCATGCAATTAGGCAGGCATTAAGGCAGTTAAAAAGGCAGGCAATTATGAAGTCAATTAGACAGGCAATTAGGCAGGAAGGCAGGCAATTAGGTAGGCAATTAGGTGAACAATTAGGGAGGCAATTATGCAGGTAATTAGGCAGTTAATTAAGCAGGCCATTAGGCAGTTTATAAGGGAGGCAATTATGAAGTCAATTAGGCAGGCAATTATGCAGGAAGGCAGGCAATTATGCAGGAAGGCAGGCAATTAGGTAGGCAATTAGGAAGGCAATTAGGCAGGCAAGCAATTAGGCAAGCAGTAAGGCAGTTAATTAGGCAGTTAATTAAGCAGGTAATTAGGCAGGCAATTAGGAAGGCTATAAGGCAGGCAATTATGCAGTTAATAAAGCAGTTAATAAGGCAGGCAATTAGGCAGTTAATTAGGCAGGCAATAAGGCAGGCAATTAGGCAAATAATTAAGCAGGCAATTAGGCAGTTAATAAGGCAAGGAATTATGAAGTCAATTAGGCAGGCAATTAGGCAGGAAGGCAGGCATTTAGGTAGGCAATTAGGAAGGCAGTTAGGCAGGCAATTAAGCAGGCAATTAGGCAGGCAATAAGGTAGGCAATTAGGCAGTTAATAAGGCGGGCAATTAGGTAGGCAATTAGGAAGCAATAAGGCAGGCAATAAGGCAAGCAATTAAACAGGCAAGCAATAAGGCAGGCAAGAAATTAGGCAGGCAATTAAGCAGTTAATTAGGCAGGCAAGTCATTTGGCAGGTAATTAGGCAGGAAATAATGCAAGCAATAAAGCAGGCAATTAAGGAGGCAATTAGGCAGTTAATTAGGCAAGCAATTAGGCAGGCAGGCAATTAGGCAGGTAGGCAATAAGGCATGCAATTAAGCAGTTAATTTGGCATGCAGGCAATTTGGCAGGTAATTAGGCAGGCAATTAGGCAGTTAATAAGGCAGGCAATTATGAAATCAATTAGGCAGGCAATTAGGCAGGAAGGCAGGCAATTAAGTAGGCAATTAGGTAAACAATTAGGCAGGCAATTAGGCAGGCAATTAAGCAGGCAATTAAGCAGGCAATTATGCAGGCAATAAGGCAGGCAATTAGGCAGTTAATTAGACAGGCAATAAGGCATTTAATAAGGCAGGCATTTATGAAGTCAATTAGGCAGGCTATTAGGCAGGAAGGCAGCCAATTAGGTAGGCAATTAGGTAGGCAATTAGGCAGGCAAGCAGTTAGGCAGGCAGTAAGGCAATTAATTAGGCATGCAATTAAGCAGTTAATTGGACAAGCAGGCAATTTAGCAGGTAATAAGGCAGGCAATTAGGCAGGCAATTAAGCAGGCAATAAGGCAGGCAATAAGGCAGGCAATTATGCAGTTAATTAGGCAGGCAATTAGCAGTTAATAAGGCAGGCAATTATGAAGTCAATTAGGCAAACAATGAGACAGAAGGCAGGCAATTAGGTAGGCAATTTGGTAAGCAATTAGGCAGGCAGTAAGGCAGTTAATTAGGCTGACAAATAGGCAGGTTTTTAAGCAGGCAATTAGGCAGTTAATTGAGCAGGCAATTAGGCAGTAAATTAAGCAGGCAATTAGGCAGTTAATAAGGCAGGCAATTATGAAGTTAACTAGGCAGGCAATTAGGCAGGAAGGCAGGCATTTAGGTAGGCAATTAGGAAGGCAATTAGGCAGGCAATTAGGTAGACAATTTGGTAGGCAATTAGGCAGGCATTTAGGCAGGCAATTATGCAGTTAATTAGGCAAGCAATTAGGCAGGTAGGCAATTAGGCATGCAATTAAGCTGTAAATTGGGCAAGCATGCAATTTGGCAGGTAATTAGGCAGGCAATTTGGCAGGCAATTAGGCAGGCATTTAGGCAGGCAATTAGGCAGTTAATAAGGCAAGCAATTATGAAGTCAATTAGGCAGGAAATTAGGCAGGAAGGCAACCAATTTGGTAGGCAATTAGATAAACAATTAGGCAGGCAAGCAGTTAGGCTGGCAATAAGGCAGTTAATTAGGTAGGCAATTAGGCAGATAATTAGGCAAGCAGGCAATTAGGCATGCAATTAAGCAGTTAATTGGGCAAGCAGGCAATAGAGCAGGTAATAAGGCAGGCAATTAGGCAGGCAATTAGGCAGGCAATAAGGCAGGCAATTATGCAGTTAATTAGCCAGGCAATTAGCAGTTAATAAGGCAGGCATTTATGAAGTCAATTAGGCAGGCAATTAGGCAGGAAGGCAGGCAATTAAGTATGCAATTTGGTAGGCAATTAGGCAGGCAAGCAATTGGGCAGGCAATGAGGCAGGTAATAAGGCAGGCAATTAGGCAGTTAATTAGGCAGGCAATTAGGCAGGCAATTAAGCAGGCAATTAGGCAGGCAATAAAACAGATAATTAGGCAAGCAATTAGGCAGGCAATTAGGCAGGCAATTAGGGAGGCAATTAAGCAGGCATAAGGCTATTAATTAGACACACAATTAGACAGGCAATTAGGCAGTTAATAAGGCAGGCAATTAGGCTGGCAATTAGGCAGTTAATTGAACAGGCATTTAGGCAGGCAATAAGGCAATATATTAAGCAGTTAATTAGGCAGGCAGGCAATTTGGCAGGTAATTAGGCAGGCAATTAGGCAGGCTATAAGGCAGGCAATTAAACAGTTAATAAAGCAGTTAATTAGGCAGGCAGGTCATTTGACAGGTAATTAGGCAGGCAATAAGGCAAGCAATTAAGCAGGCAATTAAGGAGGCATTTAGGCATTTATTAGGCAAGCAATTAGGAAGGCAGGTAATTAGGCAAACAGGCAATTAGGCATGCAATTAAGCAGTTACTATGGCAAGCAGGCAATTTGGCAGGTAATTAGGCAGGCAATAATGCAGGCAATAAGGCATGCAATTAGGCAGGCATTTAGGCAGTTAATAAGACAGGCAATTATGAAGTCAATTAGGCAGGCAATTAGGCAGGAAGGCAGGCATTTAGGTAGGAAATTAGGTAAACAATTAGGCAGGCAATGAGGCAGGCAATGAGGCAGGCAATTATGCAGTTAATTAGCCAGGCAATTAGCAGTTAATAAGGCCGGCATTTATGAAGTCAATTAGGCAGGCAATTAGGCAGGAAGGCAGGCAATTAAGTATGCAATTTGGTAGGCAATTAGGCAGGCAAGCAATTGGGCAGGCAGTAATGCATGTAATTAGGCAGGCAATTAGGCAGTTAATTAGGCAGGCAATTAGGCAGGCAATTAGGCAGGCAATAAACCAGGATATTTGGCAGTTTATTAGGTAGGCAATTGGGCAGTTAATAAGGCAGGTAATTATGAAGTCAATTAGGCAGGCAATTAGGCAGGAAGGCAGGCAATTAGGTAGGCAATTAGGAAGGCAATTAGAAAGGTAAGCATTTAGGCAGGCAGTAAGGCAGTTATTTAGGCAGGCAATTAAGCAGATAATTAGAAAAGCAGGCAATTTGGCATGCAATTAAGCAGTTAAATGGGCAAGCAGGCAATTTGGCAGGTAATTAGGCAGGCAATTAGGCAGGCAATTAGGCAGTAAATTAAACAGGTAATTAAGCAGGCATGCAATTAGGCATGCAGGCAATTAGGCAGGCAGGCAATTTGGCAGGTAGGCAATAAGGCAGGTTATAAGGCAGGCAATTAGGCAGTTAATAAAGCAGTTAATAAGGCAGGCAATTAGGCAGTTAATTAGGCAGGCAATAAGACAGGCAATTAGGCAGTTAATTAAGCAGGTAATTAGGCTGTTAATAAGGCAAGCAATTAAGCTGGCATGCAATAAGGCAGGCAGGTAATTAGGCAGGCAATTAAGCAGTTAATTAGGCAGGCAAGCAATTTGGCAGGTAATTAGGCAGGCAATAAGGCAAGCAATTAAGCAGGCAATAAAGGAGCCAATTATGCAGTTAATTAGGCAAGCATTTAGGCAGGCAGGCAATTAGGCAGGCAATTAGGCATGCAATTAAGCAGTCAATTGGGCAAGTATGCAATTTGGCAGGTTATTAGGCAGGCAATTTGGCAGGCAATTAGTCAGGCAATTAGGCAGGAAATTAGGCAGGCAATTAAGCAGGCAATAAGGCAGGCAATAAGGCAGATAATTAGGAAAGCAATTAGGCAGGTAATTAGGCAGGCAATTAAGCAGGCAATTGGCAGGTAATTAGTTAGGCAATTAGGCAGGCAATTAGGGGAAAAAAATTAGGGAGGCAATTAGGCAGATAATTAGGCAAGCAGGCATTTAGGCATGCAATTAAGCAGTTAATTGGGCAAGCAGGCAATTAAGCAGGTAATAAGGCAGGCAATTAGGCAGGCAATTAGGCAGGCAATAAGGCAGGCAATTATGCAGTTAATTAGCCAGGCAATTAGGCAGGAAGGCAGGCAATGAGGTAGGCAATTAGGTAGGCAATTAGGCAGGCAAGCAATTAGGCAGTTAATTAGGCCCCTAATTAGGCAGGCTATTGTGCAGGTTATTAGGCAGGCAGGCAATTAGGCAGGCGATTAAGCAGTACATTAGGCAAGGAGGAAATCTGGCAGGTAATTAGGCAGGCAATAAGGCAAGAAATTGGGCAGGCAATTAGGCAGGCAGATTATTAGGCAGGCAATTAGGCAGGTTATTAGGCAGGCAATTAGGCAGTTAAAACGCAGGCAATTAGGCTCGCAATTAGGCAGTTATTTGAGCAGGCAATTAGGCAGTTAATTCAGCAGGCAATTAGGTAGTTTATTAGGCAAGCAATTAAGCAGGCAAGCAATAAGGCAGGCAGGTAATTAGGCAGGCAATTAAGCAGTTAATTAGGCAGGCAAGCAATTTGGCAGGTAATAAGGCAGGCAATAAGGCAAGCAATTAGGCAGACAATTAAGGAGGCAATTAGGCAGTTAATTAGGCAAGCAATTAGGCAGGCAAGCAATAAGGCAGGCAGGTAATTAGGCAGGCAATTAAGCAGTTAGTTAGGCAGGCAAGCAATTTGGCAGCTAATTAGGCAGGCAATAAGGCAAGCAATTAAGCAGGCAATTAAGGAGGCAATTATGCAGTTAATTAGGCAACCAAATAGGCAGGTAGACAATTATGCATGCAATTAAGCTGTAAATTGGGCAAGCATGCAATTTGGCAGGTAATTAGGCAGGCAATTTGGCAGGCAATTAGGCAGGCATTTAGGCAGGCAATTAGGCAGTAAATAAGGCAAGCAATTATGAAGTCAATTAGGCAGGCAATTAGGCAGGAAGGCAGCCAATTTGGTAGGCAATTAGATAAACAATTAGGCAGGCAATTAGGCAGTTAATTAGGCAGGCAATTAGGCACGTAATTAGGCAGGCAATTAGGCAGTTAATTATGCAGGCAATTAGGCAGTTAATTAGACAGGCAAGTAGGCAGGTAATTAGGCACGCAATTAGGTAGTTAATTAGGTAGGCAATTAGGCAAACAAATAGGCAGGCATACAATTAGGCAGGCAATTAGGTAGCCAAATAGGCAGTTAGATAGGCAGGCAATTAGGCAGGCCTTTAGGCAGGCAATTAGGCAATAAATTAGGCAGGTAATTAGGCAGGCATGCAATTAGGCATGCAGGCAATTAGGCAGGCAGGTAATTAGGCAGGCAGGTGATTAGGCAGGTAGGCAATAAGGCAGGCAATTAATCAGGCAATTAAGCAGGAAATTAGGCAAGTTGTCAATTAGGCAGGCAATTAGGTAGGCAATTAAGCAGGCAATTAGGCAGGCACTAAGGCTATTAATTAGACAGGCAATTAGGCAGGCAATTAGGCAGTTAATAATGCAGGCAATTAGGCAGTTATTTGAGCAGGCAATTAGGCAGTTAATTGAGCAGGCAATTAGGCAGGCAATGAGGCAATATATTAAGCAGTTAATTAGGCAGGCAATTTGGCAGGTAATAGGCATGCAATTAGGCAGGCTATCAGGCAGGCAATTAGGCAGTTAATAAAGCAGTTAATAAGGCAGGCAATTAGGCAGAGAATTAGGCAGTCAAATTGGCAGGATTTAAGCAGGCAATTAGGCAGTTAATTAGGCAGGCAATTAGGCAGGCAATTAGGCAGGAAATTAGGCAGGAAATTAGGCAGGCAGGCAATTAGGCGGGCAGGCAATTAGGCAGGCAGGTTATTAGGCAGGCAGGTAATTAGGTAGGCAATTAGGCAGTTAATTAGGCAGGCAAGCATTTTGGCAGGTAATTAGGCAGACAATAAGGCAAGCAATTAAGCAGGCAATTAGGCAGTTAATTAGGCAGGCATTTAGGCAGGCAATTAGGCAGTTAATTAGGCAGGCTTTTTGGCAGGCATTTAGGCAAACAAATAGGCAGGCATACAATTAGGCTGGCAATTAGGTAGGCAATTAGGCAGTTAGATAGGCGGGCAATTAGGCAAGCAATAAGGCAGGCAATTAGGCATAAAATTAGGTAGTTAATTAGGCAGGCAATTAGGCATTCAGGCAATTAGGCAGGCAGGCAATTAGACAGGCAGGCAATTAGACAGGTAGGCAATAAGGCAGGCAATTAATCAGGCAATTAAGCAGGAAATTAGGCAGGTTGGCTATTAGGCAGGCAATTAGGTAGGAAATTAAGCAGGCAATAAGGCTATTAATTAGACAGGCAATTAGGCAGGCAATTAGGCAGTTAATAAGGCAGGCAATTAGGCTGGCAATTAGGCAGTTAATTGAGCAGGCAATTAGGCAGTTAATTGAACAGGCAATTAGGCAGGCAATAAGGCAATATATTAAGCAGTTAATTAGGCAGGCAGGCAATTTGGCAGGTAATTAGGCAAACAGGCAATTAGGCATGCAATTAAGCAGTTACTTGGGCAAGCAGGCAATTTGGCAGGTAATTAGGCAGGCAATAATGCAGGCAATAAGACATGCAATTAGGCAGGCATTTAGGCAGTTAATAAGGCAGGCAATTATGAATTCAATTAGGCTGGCAATTAGGCAGGAAGGCAGGCATTTAGGTAGGAAATTTGGTAAACAATTAGGCAGGCAATTAGGCAGGCAATTAAGCAGGCAATTAGGTAGGCAATTAGGAAGGCAATTAGGAAGGCAAGCAATTAGGCAGGCAGTAAGGCAGTTAATTAGGCAGGCAATTAGGCAGATAATTAGGTAAGCAGGCAATTTGGCATGCAATTAAGCATTTAAATGGGCAAGCAGGCAATTTGGCAGGTAATTAGGCAGGCAATTAGGCAGGCAATTAGGCAGTAAATTTGGCAGGTATTTAAGCAGGCATGCAATTAGGCATGCAGGCAATTAGGCAGGAAGGCAATTTGGCAGATAGGCAATTAGGCAGGTATTAAGGCAGGCAATTAGGCAGTTAATAAAGCAGTTAATAAGGCAGGCAATTAGGCAGTTAATTAGGCAGGCAATAAGGCAGGCAATTAGGCAGGCAGGTATTTAGGCAGGCAATTAAGCAGTTAATTAGGCAGGCAAGCAATTTGGCAGGTAATTAGGCAGGCAATAAGGCAAGCAATTAAGCAGGCAATTAAGGAGGCAATTAAGGAGGCAATTATGCAAGTAATTAGGCAAGCATTTAGGCAGGCAGGCAATTAGGCAGGCAATTAGGCATGCAATAAAGCAGTCAATTGGGCAAACATGCAATTTGGCAGGTTATTAGGCAGGCAATTTGGCAGGCAATTAGGCAGGAAATTAGGCATTTAATTAGGCAGATTATTAGGCAGGAAATTAGGCAGGCAATTAGGCAGGCAATTAGTCAGACAGACAATAAGGCAGGCAATTAGGCAGGTAATTAGGCAGGCAAAAGGCAGGCAAATAGGCAGGCAATTAGACAGACAATTAGGCAGGCAATTAGGCATTTAATTAGGCAGATAATTAGGCAGGCAATTAGGCAGGCAATTAGTCAGACAGACAATTACGCAGGCAATTAGGTAGGTAATTATGCAGGCAATTAGGCAGGCAATTAGGCAGGCAATTAGGCAGAGAAATAAGCAGTTAATTAGGCATGCAATTAGACAGATGATTAGGCAGGCAATAAGGTAAACAATTAGGCAGACAATTAAGGAGGCAATTAGGCAGTTAATTAGGCAAGCAATTAGGCAGGCAATTAGGCAGGTAATTAAGCAGGCAATAAGGCAGGCAAATAGGCAGGCAATTAGACAGCCAATTAGGCATTTAATTAGGCAGGCAATAAGGCAGGCAAATAGGCAGGCAATTAGACAGCCAATTAGGCAGGCAATTAGGCATTTAATTAGGCAGATAATTAGGCAGAAAATAAAGCAGGAATTTAGGCAGGCAATTAGGCAGGCAGACAATTAGGCAGGCAATTAGGCAGGCATTTAGGCAGTTAATAAGGCAGGCAATTATGAATTCAATTAGGCAGGCAATTAGGCAGGAAGGCAGGCAATTAGGTAGGCAATTAGGAAGGCAATTAGGAAGGCAAGCAATTAGGCAGGCAGTAAGGCAGTTAATTAGGCAGGCAATTAGGCAAGTAATTAGGCAGGCAATTAGGCAGGAAATTAAGCAGGCAATTAGGCAGGCAATAAGGCAGATAATTAGGCAAGCAATTAGGCAGGCACTTAGGCAGGCAAATAGGCAGGCAATTAGACACCTTATTAGGCAGGCAATTAGGCAGTCAATAAACCAGGAAATTTGGCAGTAATTAGGTAGGCAATTGGGCAGTTAATAAGGCAGGCAATTATGAAGTCAATTAGGCAGGCAATTAGGCAGGAAGGCAGGCAATTAGGTAGGCAATTAGGAAGGCAATTAGGAAGGCAAGCAATTAGGCAGGCAGTAAGGCAGTTAATTAGGCAGGCAATTAGGCAGATAATTAGGTAAGCAGGCAATTTGGCATGCAATTAAGCATTTAAATGGGCAAGCAGGCAATTTGGCAGGTAATTAGGCAGGCAATTAGGCAGGCAATTAGGCAGTAAATTTGGCAGGTATTTAAGCAGGCATGCAATTAGGCATGCAGGCAATTAGGCAGGAAGGCAATTTGGCAGATAGGCAATTAGGCAGGTTATAAGGCAGGCAATTAGGCAGTTAATAAAGCAGTTAATAAGGCAGGCAATTAGGCAGTTAATTAGGCAGGCAATAAGGCAGGCAATTAGGCAGGCAGGTAATTAGGCAGGCAATTAAGCAGTTAATTAGGCAGGCAAGCAATTTGGCAGGTAATTAGGCAGGCAATAAGGCAAGCAATTAAGCAGGCAATTAAGGAGGCAATTAAGGAGGCAATTATGCAAGTAATTAGGCAAGCATTTAGGCAGGCAGGCAATTAGGCAGGCAATTAGGCATGCAATAAAGCAGTCAATTGGGCAAACATGCAATTTGGCAGGTTATTAGGCAGGCAATTTGGCAGGCAATTAGGCAGGAAATTAGGCATTTAATTAGGCAGATAATTAGGCAGGAAATTAGGCAGGCAATAAGGCAGGCAATTAGTCAGACAGACAATAAGGCAGGCAATTAGGCAGGTAATTAGGCAGGCAAAAGGCAGGCAAATAGGCAGGCAATTAGACAGATAATTAGGCAGGCAATTAGGCATTTAATTAGGCAGATAATTAGGCAGGCAATTAGGCAGGCAATTAGTCAGACAGACAATTACGCAGGCAATTAGGTAGGTAATTATGCAGGCAATTAGGCAGGCAATTAGGCAGGCAATTAGGCAAAGAAATAAGCAGTTAATTAGGCATGCAATTAGACAGATGATTAGGCAGGCAATAAGGTAAACAATTAGGCAGACAATTAAGGAGGCAATTAGGCAGTTAATTAGGCAAGCAATTAGGCAGGCAATTAGGCAGGTAATTAAGCAGGCAATAAGGCAGGCAAATAGGCAGGCAATTAGACAGCCAATTAGGCATTTAATTAGGCAGGCAATAAGGCAGGCAAATAGGCAGGCAATTAGACAGCCAATTAGGCATGCAATTAGGCATTTAATTAGGCAGATAATTAGGCAGGAAATAAAGCAGGAATTTAGGCAGGCAATTAGGCAGGCAGACAATTAGGCAGGCAATTAGCAGGCATTTAGGCAGGTTATTAGGCAGGCAATTGGCAGGCAATTAGTCAGGCAATTATGCAGGCAAATAGTGAGCGGACAATTAGGCAGGCAATTAGGCAGTTAATTAGGCAGGAAATAAAGCAGGGAATTACGCATTTAATTAGGCAGGCAATAAGACAGATAATTAAACAGGCAAATAGGCAGGCAATAAGGCAATTAATTAGGCAGGCATTTAGGCAGTTAATGAGGCAAGCAATAATGCGAGCAATTAGGCAGGCAATTAGGCAGGTAATAAGGCAGGCTGTTAGGCAGGTAATTAGGCAGGCAATTAGGCAGTTAATAAGACAGGCAATTAGGTAGGCAATGAGGCAGGTAATGTGGCAGGCAATTAGGCAGGTAGGTAATTAGTCAGGCAATTAGACAGGCAATTAAGCAGGCAATTAGGCAGTTAATTAGGCAAGCAATAAGGCAGGCAAGCAATAAGGCAGGCAGGTAATTAGGCAGGCAATTAAGCAGTTAGTTAGGAAGGTAATTAGGCAGGCAATAAGGCAAGCAATTAAGCGGGCAATTAAGGAGGCAATTATGCAATTAATTAGGCAAGCAATTAGGCAGGCAGGCAATTAGGCAGGCAGGCAATTATGCATGCAATTAAGCAGTAAATTGAGAAAACATGCAATTTGGCAGGTAATTAGGCAGGCAATTAGGCAGTTAATAAGGCAAGCAATTATGAAGTCAATTAGGCAGGCTATTAGGCAGGCAATTAGGTAGGCAATTAGGTAAACAATTAGGCAGGCAATTAGGCAGTTAATTAGGCAGGTAATTAGGCAGTTAATTATGCAGGCAATTAGGCAGGCAAGCAATTAGGCAGGCAATTAGACAGTTGTTTAGGCAGGCAATTAGGCAGTTAATTAGGCCCCTAATAGGCAGGATATTAAGCAGGTAATTAGGCAGGCAGGCAATTAGGCAGGCAATTAAGCAGTTCATTAGGCAAGCAGGCAATTTGGCAGGTAATTAGGCAGGCAATTAGGCAGTCAAATAGGCAGGCAATTAGGCAGTTAATTAGGCAGGCAATTAGGCAGTTAATTAGGCAGGCAAGTAGGCAGGTTATGAGGCACGCAATTTGGTAGTTAATTAGGCAAGCAATTAGGCAAACAATTAGGCTGTTAATTAAGCAGGCAATTAGGAAGTTAAAAAGGCAGGCAATTATGAAGTCAATTAGGCAGGCAAAAAGGCAGGAAGACAGGCAATTAGGTAGGCAATTAGGAAGGCAATTAGACAGACAAGCAATTAGGCAGGCAGTAAGGCAGTTAATTAGGCAGGCAATTAGGCAGTTAATTAGACAGGCAATTAGGCAGGCAATTAGGCAGTAAATTAGACGGGAAATTAGGCAGGAAATTAGGCAGGCAGGCAATTAGGCTGGTAGGCAATTAGGCAGGCAGGTAATTAGGCAGGCAATTAGGCAAGCAATTAAGCAGGCAATTAGGCAGGCAATTAGGCAGTTAATTAGGCAGGCAATTAGGCAGTTTGCTGTTTGATGTTTGTGGTTTGCGGATATCGGTTTGCGGTTTACGAATCGCAGTTTTCAGTTCGCAATTAGCACCACGCAGTTCGTAGTTAGCAGTTTACAGTTCGCAGGTTGCAGTGAGCAGTTTGCTGTTCGCATTTCGCTTTTTGCACATCGCAGTTCTAAGAATGCAGTTTGCAGTTCGCAATTTGTAGTTCGCAAATTGCAGTTTGCAGTTTGCAGTGCGTAGTTCTCAGTTTGCAGTTCACAGTTTTCTGTTCGCAGTTCTTAGTTTGCAATTCGCAGTTTACTGTTCAGAGTTCGTAGTTTCGCTTTTTTCAGTTTGCAGTTCGCAGTTGGGAGTTTGCAGTTTGTAGTTTGCTGTTTAATTTCGGTCTGCAGTTTGTGGATTGCGGTTTTAGTTTTGTGGTTTGCAGTTGGCAGTTTGCTTTAATCAGTTTGCAGTTCGCAATATGAAGTTCGTAGTTTGAATTTTACAGTTTGCAATTTGCACATTGCAGGTCGCAGTTTAGAGTTCACAGTTTGCAGTTCGCAATTTGCCATTAGCAGTTTTCAGTTTTCGGTTTGCGTTTTGCGGTTTGCAGTTAGCATTAGACAGTTTGCAATTTGCAGTTCGTAGTTTGCTGTAAACTTTTTTTGATTTTTGTTTGCGGATTGCCATTTGCTGTTCGCAGTTTGAAGTTCCCATTTCCCAGTTCGCAGTTTGAGGTTAACAGTTCGCAGTTCGCAGATCCCAAACTTCCGCATACGGTTTTCAGTTTGCGGTTTGCATTTGCAGTTTGCAGTTCGTATTTTGCATTTCGCTGTTCGCAATTCGCAAATCTTTGAGGTTAGTGGTTTGCGGTTCGCTGTTTGCAGTTCACAGTTGTCATTTCGCATTTGGCAGTTTGCAGTTCGCAGTTTTAATCGTTGTTTGAAGTTTGCTGTTCGCAAATCGCAAATTGCCCTTTGCGGATTACGGTGTTCGGTTTGCGGTTTTAGGTTTGTGGTTTGCGGATTGCCGTTTGCAGTTCGCATTTGCAGTTCGTGGTTTGCAGTTCGCAGTTTTTCATTTCGCTGTATGCAGTTCGCAGTTCTCAAATAAGCATTTGGTGGTTTTGTGGTTTGCAGTTTGAAGTTTTACAGTTTGGGATTTGCAGCTCGTAATTCGCTGTTCGCAGTTCGCAGTTTGCACTTCACAGTTTGCCGTTCGCAGTTTGCAGTTCACATGTTACAGTCATAAGTTTGTCGTTCGCAGGATGCAGTTCGCAGTTTGCAGTGTGCAGTTCGGAGTTTGCTGTGCGCAGTTAGTAGGTATGCATTTCGCAGTTTGCCGTTCACAGTTTGCAGTTGCAGTTTGCAGTTTGCAGTTAGGTGTTTACAGTTTGCAGTTTTCAGTTCGCAGTTTGCAGTTGCAGTTGTCAGTTTGCAGTTTGCAGTTATTACTTTGTAGTTTACGGTTTGTGGTTTGCGGTTTGCAGGTAGCAATTTGTATTTGGCAGTTCACCGGTAATTGTCAGCATTTTGTAGTTCGCTGTTTGCAGGTTTTTGTTTGCAGTTAGCTGTTTGTAGTTCGCAGTTCGCAGTTTTAAAATCGCGGTTCACAGTTTGCTGGTTTCAGTTCGCAGTTTGCAGTTCGCAGTTTGCAGTTAGCCGTTTGTAGTTCGCAGTTCGCAGTTTTAAAATCGCGGTTCACAGTTCGCTGGTTTCAGTTCGCAGTTTGAATATCGCAGTTTGCAGTTGGCAGTTCGAAAATTCCCGTTCGCAGTTTGCTGTTTGAAGTTTGTGGTTTGCGATTTCGGTTTGCAGTTAGTTAACAGTGTGATGTTCGTAGTTCGCAGTTTGCAAATTGCCGTTTGCAATTTGCGGATTGCGAATTGCAATTTCTTAGTTTTCTTTTTGTAATTTAAATTTTGCAGTTTGCAATTCGCAGTTTGCTGTATAAAGCTTGTGGTATGTGGTTTGTGGGTTGTGGTATGTATTTCAGGCAATTAGTCAGAACAAGCAAATAGGCAGGCAATTAGGCAGTTAATTAAGCAGGCAAATAGGCAGATAATTAGGCAGGCAATCAAGCAGGCAATTAGGCAGTTAATTAAGCAGGCAATTAGGCAGTTAATAAGGCAGGCAATTAAAAGTCAATTAGGCAGGCAAGCAATTAGGCAGGCAATTAGGCAGTTAATTAGGCAGGCAATTAATCAGATAATTAGGCAGGCAATTAGGCATGCAATAAAGCAGGCAATTAAGGAGGCAATTATGCAGTTAATTAGGCAAGCAATTAGGCAGGCAGGCAATTAGGCAGGCAAGCAATTAGGCATGCAATTAAGCAGTAAATTGGGCAAGCATGCAATTTGGCAGGTAATTAGGCAGGCAATTAGGCAGTTAATAAGGCAGGCAATTATGAAGTCAATTAGGCAGGCTATTAGGCAGGAAGGATGCCAATTAGGTAGGCAATTAGGTAGGCAATTAGGCAGGCAGTAAGGCAGTTAAATAGGCAGGCAATTAGGCATGCAATTAAGCAGTTAATTGGGCAAGCAGGCAATTTGGCCGGTAATTAGGCAGGCAATTAGGCAGGCAATTAGGCAGGCAATAAAGCAGGCAATAAGGCAGTTAATAAGGCAGGCAATAATGCAGTTAATTAGGCAGGCAATTAGCAGTTATTAAGGCAGGCAATTATGAAGTCAATTAGGCAGGCAATTAGGCAGTTAATTAGGCAGGCAATAAGGCAGGCAATTAGGCAGTTAATTAAACAGGCAATTAGTTAGTTAATAAGGCAGGCGGTTATGAAGTCAATTAGGCAGGCAATTATGCAGGAAGGCAGGCAATTAGGTAGGCTATTAGAAAGGCAATTAGGCAGGCAAGCAATAAGGCAAGCAGTAAGGCAGTTAATTAGGCAGGCAATTTGGCAGTTAATTAAGCGGCAATTATACAGGCAATTAGGCAGTTAATTAAGCAAGCAATTAAGCAGACAATTAGGCAAGCAATTAGGCCGGCAATTAGGCAGGCAATTAGGCAGTTAATTAGGCAAGCAATTAAGCAGGCAAGCAATAAGGCAGGCAGGTAATTAGGCAGGCAATTAAGCAGTTAATTAGGCAGGCAAGCAATTTGGCAGGTAATTAGGCAGGCAATAAGGCAAGCAATTAAGCAGGCAATTAGGCAGGCAATGAGGCAGGCAAATAAGCAGGCAATTAGGAAGGCAGTAAGGCAGATAAAAAGGCAAGCAATTAGGCAGGCAATTAAGCAGGCAATTTGGCAGGTAATTAGGCAGGCAATTAGGCAGGCAATTATGCATACAATTAGGCAGGCAATTAGGCAGGCAATAAGGCAGGCAATTAGGCAGTTAATAAGGCAGGCAATTATGAAGTCAATTAGGCAGGCAATTAGGTAGGAAGGCTGGAAATAAGGTAGGCAATTAGGTAGGCAATTAAGAAGATAATTAGTTTGATAATTAGGCAGTTAATTTGAGAAGGCAATTAGTCAGGCAATTAGGCAGGTAATTCGGCAGACAATTAGGCAAGAAATTATGCAGTTAATTAGGCAGGCAATTAGCAGTAATTAGGCCTCTAATTAGGCAGGCTATTAAGCAGGTAATTAAGCAGGCAATAAGGCAGGCAAATAGGCAGGCAATTAGACAGACAATTAGGCAGGCAATTAGGCATTTAATAAGGCAGATATTTAGGCAGGAAATTAGGCAGGCAATTAGGCAGGCAATTAGGCAGGCAATAAGGCAGGCAGACAATTAGGCAGGCAATAAGGTAGGCAATTAGGAAGGCAATTAGGCAGGTAATTAAGCAGGCAATTAGGCAGGCAATTAGGCAGGTAATTAAGCAGGCAATTAGGCAGGCAATTAGGCAGGCAATTAGGCAGGCAAATAGTGAGCATACAATAAGGCAGGCAATTAGGCAGTTAATTAGGCAGGCAATTAGGCAGGCAATGAGGCAGGCAATGAGGCAGGCAATTAAACATTTAATTAGGCAGGCAATTAGGCATTTAATTAGGCAGGCAAATAAGCAGGGAATTAAGCAGTTAATTAGGAATGCAATAAGACAGATGATTAGGCAGGCAATTAGGCAGGCAATAACGCAGTTAATTAGGCAAGCAAATATGCAGCTAATTAAGCAGGCAATTAGGCAGGCAATTAGGCAGGTAATTAAGCAGGCAATAAGGCAGGCAAATAGGCAGGAAATTTGACAGCCATTTAGGCAGGCAATTAGGCATTTAATTAGGCAGATAATTAGGCAGGCAATTAGGCAGGAAATTAGGCAGGAAATTAGGCAGGAAATTAGGCAGGCAATTAGGCAGGCAGGAAATTAAGCAAGCAATTATGCAGGCAATTAGGCAGGAAAATAGTGAGCAGACAATAAGGCAGGCAATTAGGCAGTTAATTATGCAGTTAATTAGGCAGGCAATTAGGCAGTTAATTAGGCAGGGAATTAAGCAGGGAATTAAGCAGGCAATTAGGCAGGCAATTAGGCAGGCAATAAGGCAGTTAATTAGGCAGGCAATTAGGCACGTAATTAGGCAGGCAATTAGGCAGTTAATTATGCAGGCAATTAGGCAGTTAATTAGACAGGCAAGTAGGCAGGTAATTAGGCACGCAATTAGGTAGTTAATTAGGTAGGCAATTAGGCAAACAAATAGGCAGGCATACAATTAGGCAGGCAATTAGGTAGCCAAATAGGCAGTTAGATAGGCAGGCAATTAGGCAGGCCTTTAGGCAGGCAATTAGGCAGGTAATTAGGCAGGCATGCAATTAGGCATGCAGGCAATTAGGCAGGCAGGTAATTAGGCAGGCAGGTGATTAGGCAGGTAGGCAATAAGGCAGGCAATTAAGCAGGCAATTAAGCAGGAAATTAGGCAAGTTGTCAATTAGGCAGGCAATTAGGTAGGCAATTAAGCAGGCAATTAGGCAGGCACTAAGGCTATTAATTAGACAGGCAATTAGGCAGGCAATAAGGCAGGCAATTAGGCAGTTAATAATGCAGGCAATTAGGCTGGCAATTAGGCAGTTATTTGAGCAGGCAATTAGGCAGTTAATTGAGCAGGCAATTGGGCAGGCAATGAGGCAATATATTAAGCAGTTAATTAGGCAGGCAATTTGGCAGGTAATTAGGCATGCAATTAGGCAGGCTATCAGGCAGGCAATTAGGCAGTTAATAAAGCAGTTAATAAGGCAGGCAATTAGGCAGAGAATTAGGCAGTCAAATTGGCAGGATTTAAGCAGGCAATTAGGCAGTTAATTAGGCAGGCAATTAGGCAGGCAATTAGGCAGTAAATTAGGCAGGAAATTAGGCAGGCAGGCAATTAGGCGGGCAGGCAATTAGGCAGGCAGGTTATTAGGCAGGCAGGTAATTAGGTAGGCAATTAGGCAGTTAATTAGGCAGGCAAGCAATTTGGCAGGTAATTAGGCAGGCAATAAGGCAAGCAATTAAGCAGGCAATTAGGCAGTTAATTAGGCAGGCATTTAGGCAGGCAATTAGGCAGTTAATTAGGCAGGCTTTTTGGCAGGCATTTAGGCAAACAAATAGGCAGGCATACAATTAGGCTGGCAATTAGGTAGGCAATTAGGCAGTTAGATAGGCGGGCAATTAGGCAAGCAATTAGGCAGGCAATTAGGCATAAAATTAGGTAGTTAATTAGGCAGGCAATTAGGCATGCAGGCAATTAGGCAGGCAGGCAATTAGATAGGCAGGCAATTAGACAGGTAGGCAATAAGGCAGGCAATTAATCAGGCAATTAAGCAGGAAATTAGGCAGGTTGGCTATTAGGCAGGCAATTAGGTAGGCAATTAAGCAGGCAATAAGTCTATTAATTAGACAGGCAATTAGGCAGGCAATTAGGCAGTTAATAATGCAGGCAATTAGGCTGGCAATTAGGCAGTTAATTGAGCAGGCAATTAGGCAGTTAATTGAACAGGCAATTAGGCAGGCAGGCAATTTGGCAGGTAATTAGGCAAACAGGCAATTAGGCATGCAATTAAGCAGTTACTTGGGCAAGAAGGCAATTTGGCAGGTAATTAGGCAGGCAATAATGCAGGCAATAAGACATGCAATTAGGCAGTTAATTAGGCAGGCAATTAGGCAGTTTGCTGTTTGATGTTTGTGGTTTGCGGATATCGGTTTGCGGTTTACGAATCGCAGTTTTCAGTTCGCAATTAGCACCACGCAGTTCGTAGTTAGCAGTTTACAGTTCGCAGGTTGCAGTGAGCAGTTTGCTGTTCGCATTTCGCTTTTTGCACATCGCAGTTCTAAGAATGCAGTTTGCAGTTCGCAATTTGTAGTTCGCAAATTGCAGTTTGCAGTTTGCAGTGCGTAGTTCTCAGTTTGCAGTTCACAGTTTTCTGTTCGCAGTTCTTACTTTGCAATTCGCAGTTTACTGTTCAGAGTTCGTAGTTTCGCTTTTTTCAGTTTGCAGTTCGCAGTTGGGAGTTTGCAGTTTGTAGTTTGCTGTTTAAATTTTGTGCTTTGCGGATTGCTGTTCGCATATGCAGTTTGTAGTTTTGCAGTTTCGCCGTTTACAGTTCGCTGTTCGACCTCATCTATCGCCGTTTGCGTTTTTCGGTCTGCAGTTTGTGGATTGCGGTTTTAGTTTTGTGGTTTGCATACTATTAGGCAGGCATACTATTAGGCAGGCAATTAGGTAGGCAATTAGGCAGGCAGGCAATTAGGCAGGCAGGCAATTAGGCAGGCAATTAAGTAGGAAATTAGGCAGGTTGGCAATTAGGCAGGCAAATTGGTAGGCAATTAAGCAGGCAATTAGGCAGGCAATAAGGCTATTAATTAGGACAGGCAATTAGGCAGGCAATTAGGCAGGCAATTAGGCAGTTAATAAGGCAGACAATTAGACTGGCAATTAGGCAGTTAATTGAGCAGGCAATTAAACAGTTAATTGAGCAGGCAATTAGGCATGCAAAAAGGCAATATATTAAGCATTTAATTAGGTAGGCAGGCATTTTGGCAGGTTATTAGGCAGGCAATTAAACAGAGAATTAGGCAGTCCATTAGGCAGGCTTTTTTAGCGGGCAATTAGGCAGTTAATTAGGCAGGCAATTTGGCAGGCAATTAGGCAATAAAGTAGGCAGGAAATTAGGCAGGAAATTAGGCAGGCAGGCAATTAGGCTGGCAGGCAATGAGGCAGGCAAGCAATTATGTAGCTTATTAGGCATTTAATTAGGCAGGCTTTTAGGCAGGCATTTAGAGAAACAAATAGGCAGGCATACAATTATGCAGGCAATTAGGTAGGAAATTAGGCAGTTAAACAGGCGGGCAATTAGTCAGGCAATTAGGCAGGCAATTAGGCAGGCAATTAGGCAGTAAATTAGCCAGGTTATTAGGCAGGCATGCAATTAGGCATGCAGGCAATTAGGCAGGCAGGTAATTAGGCAGGAAGGCAATTAGGCAGGAAGGCAATTAGGCAGGTAGGCAATAAGGCAGGCTATTAATCAGGCAATTAAGCAGGCAATTAGGCAGGCAATTAGGTAGGCAATCAAGCAGGCAACAAGGCAGGCAATAAGGCTGGCAATTAGGCAGTTAATTGAGCAGGCAATTAGGCAGTTAATTGAGCAGAGTAATTAGGCAGGCAATAAGGTAATA